>NC_053391.1:253434004-253434554 GCF_905171765.1 Bufo bufo | reverse complement strand
AACACGGACATCCACCAGTCCGCTCATCCCTAGTCAAAAACACTTATTTGAGCCACATCCTTATCAGTAAGATACTGATTGAGTTTTAATAAGGTCAGAAATCAGACATAAGGATCTATCCTGCTAATACAGCATCTCAGCTCTGTACGGGTATTTAAAAAATAAATAAATTTAAAAAAGATTTTAAAAAATATTGCCCCAAAGGTGTACATAGACTTTAAGTCACACACTTATTAAAAACACACACTTGTAATCAAACACGTGAATGTTCACAAACTCGCATTTTTAGTCTGCTTAGACAGTTCTCCGGACAGCATTAAAAATAAAGTGTTTGAACGAATCAACTTCGGATCTATGATCCAAGGCTCAATTCACTCAAGCCTAAATTGATTTTTAGCCTAGTTTTTCAGGGGGGGGAGAAAAAAGTCCCTGAGTTTGGGACACTCTTTCTGTATTTGTCAAATGTATAGTGTGACATTAGATCCCTATCACTGCAGTTTGATTGCATTACCCGGAGCTCTCTGCACGTCCCAGTCTGACAGCCGTAGTG
>NC_053391.1:253315701-253433504 GCF_905171765.1 Bufo bufo | reverse complement strand
AACTCTTTTAATTGCATTCCAATCTCTTTGACGTGGTTTATCAACTCGCCTGCATAGAAGAGACATGGCAGCTGCAATATCTGGACGTGTAGTGGTTGCAATGTAAAGAAGTGCCCCCACTGCTTGTCTGTATTGTTCATTAGATGTGAGAAGATCATCTTCTCCTTCTAACTTTGGATAGGCTGTATCCATAGGTGTGCTTATTCCTTTGGCCTCTGTCATATTGAATTGCTGAAGAATAGATTCAATTTTTGCACTCTGGTTGAACAGGAAACTTCCATCTTTCTCACGCTGGATGTCAATTCCAAGATAATATGTCACTTCACCTAGGTCTTTAGTTTCAAAGTGCTTATTGAGTATTCCTGTTAATTTTGCAATTTCATCGCTGTTTTTGTGAGCAATGATCAGGTCATCCACATAAATTAGCAGGTACATCCATTCAGCGTCTACTTGTTGAGCGTATAGGCACGGATCAGCTTTGCTTCTTGCAAATCCTTCATTTAGTAAAACCTGATTTATTTTCAAGTTCCATGCTCGAGCTGATTGTTTAAGGCCGTAAAGGGATTTTTTCAACTTGCAGACAAGGTGCTCTTGTCCCTTTTTCACATATCCTTCTGGCTGAGACATGTAAAAAAAAAATTTAGTTTGAATAGTTTGCGTCAGTTGTTCAAACTTTAAACACACAGAACTTTCATCAATAATCACACTTCTGCTGACTGTTACCTTGTTTGTGTCTTGATGTAAAATCCTGTATCCTTTTTGAGATTCACTGTAACCCACAAGTACTCCTTCTTTTGCACATGCGTCCCATTTTGTACGTTTTTCTTTTGGAATGTGTACATAGGCTTTACTTCCAAAAATTCTGATGTGTCTTAAATCTGGTTTCTTTTTGTTCCACAGTTCATATGGAGTTTTTGTTGTTGTTTTTCCTGGCAAAGGATTTTGAAGATAACAAGCAGTCATGATAGCTTCTCCCCAGTATGTAGTTGGCATATCGGCATCACATAGCATGCTCCTCCCACTTCCACACAGTGTGCCGTTCATTCTCTCTGCAACTCCATTTTGCTCTGGGTTATATGGAACAGTTGTTTGGAACATTATTCCATGTTTCCTGAGGATGACTTGTGTTTTACCACTTGTATATATTGAGACATTATCTGTTCGTAGTACTCTGGGCATCCTGCCAAATTTATTACTTACTTGGGAGAGATACTCTTCTAATTTCTCTGGCACTTCATCTTTATTGTGAAGTAGAAACACTGTGGTATATCTGGAGTAATCATCAATAAAGGTCAGGAAGTACTTTTTCTTTCCTGGAGTTATAGTTTTCATTGGACCACAAAGATCTGAATGTATTAAGTCCAGAGGTTTTTGAGTTTTGCTGCTGGTCTGCTTGGGAAAAGATGTCCTAGTCATTTTTCCTTTAATACAGCTGGTGCAGATCATTGTTTGATCACATGGATTCATCTTAATACCACTTGTATAGTTATTCTCAACTATTTTCTTTATTGTATTAGAATTTCTGTGCCCGAATCGTCTGTGCCAAGTGTGGATGCAGTTTGAATGTTTATCCTCTTTGGCTGTTTTAACCATTTTACTGCAGTTCAGCTGAGTAAAGCAATCCCCTTTTGTGATGATACAACTGTCACCCTGAAATGTGACTACATTGCCTTGGTTAGTGAGTTTCTTTACTGACAAAAGGTTGCTGTCAAGATCTGGCACATACAGAACATTCCTCATATGGATCTTTCTAGTGATATCTGGAGAGATAGGACAGTATAGAAAGCCATCTCCTATTCCCACTGATTTCATGAGTTGTCCATTAGCTGTAGTTATCCTTTCTGTTCTGCTTTCATCAAGCTGAGTGAAGAAATGTCGGTCATTTGTCATGTGGCTTGTAGCACCTGAGTCCACACACCACGCTTGCACAGAGGTGACACCATTTTTGGATCCGAATGCATCCTCCTTTGTTTCTATGACATTCTTAGCTTGTTGCCATCCACTTTGTTTTTGCATTCTAGCTTTCCAGATTCTACAATCTGCCTTTAGGTGTCCTGGCTTTTTGCACACAGAGCATTCCCGCTTTTCTAGCTGCACATTACTGCTTTTATTTTTGTATTTAATCTTTAAAGCAGTCTCTGAACACACACTTGCATTAGTCATGCTTTCTGTTTTGCGCTTGTGTTCATCCACCAGCTTGCCTTTTACATATTCCAGTGTCAGTTCATCATCTGGACGTGCATCCAGTGCTGTGACAAGTGTCTCATAACTTTCAGGAAGTCCACTTAACAATAACGCTGCAACATGGAAATCTTTTATATCTTCTCCAATCCCTCTCAGTCTCTCCACCATTTCTAAGGTCTGTCTTATATAGTCCTGCATGTCCTGGTCTTTCTGCAGCTTAGTCTGATACAGCTTTCTGATTAAATACAGTTTATTGCTGAGATTAACTCTTTCATGCACTTTTTGTAATCCTTCCCACATGTCTTTAGCAGTTTGACAGTTACATATACAGTGGGGGAAATAATTATTTGACCCCTCACTGATTTTGTAAGTTTGTCCAATGACAAAGAAATTAAAAGTCTCAGAACAGTATCATTTCAATGGTAGGTTTATTGTAACAGTGGCAGATAGCACATCAAAAGGAAAATCGAAAAAATAACTTTAAATAAAAGATAGCAACTGATTTGCATTTCATTGAGTGAAATAAGTATTTGAACCCTCTAACAAAAAAAGACTTAATACTTGGTGGAAAAACCCTTGTTTGCAAGCACAGAGGTCAAACGTTTCTTGTAATTGATGACCAAGTTTGCGCACATTTTAGGAGGAATGTTGGTCCACTCCTCTTTGCAGATCATCTCTAAATCCCTAAGGTTTCGAGGCTGTCTCTGTGCAACTCTGAGCTTGAGCTCCCTCCATAGGTTTTCGATTGGATTAAGGTCCGGAGACTGACTAGGCCACTCCATGACCTTAATGTGCTTCTTCTTGAGCCACTCCTTTGTTGCCTTTGCTGTATGTTTTGGGTCATTGTCGTGCTGGAACACCCATCCACGACCCATTTTCAGTTTCCTGGCAGAGGGAAGGAGGTTGTCGCTCAGGATTTCACGATACATGGCTCCGTCCATTTTCCCGTTTATGCGAATAAGTTGTCCTGTGCCCTTAGCAGAAAAACACCCCCAAAGCAAAATGTTTCCACCCCCATGCTTGACGGTGGGGACGGTGTTTTGGGGGTCATAGGCAGCATTTTTCTTCCTCCAAACACAGCGAGTTGAGTTAATGCCAAAGAGCTCTATTTTGGTCTCATCAGACCACAGCACCTTCTCCCAGTCACTCTCTGAATCATTCAGGTGTTCATTGGCAAACTTCAGACGGGCCTGCACATGTGCCTTCCTGAGCAGGGGGACCTTGCGAGCCCTGCAGGATTTTAATCCATTGCGGTGTAATGTGTTTCCAATGGTTTTCTTGGTGACTGTGGTCCCTGCTAATTTGAGGTCATTAACTAACTCCTCCCGTGTAGTTCTAGGATGCTTTTTCACCTTTCTCAGAACCATTGACACCCCACGAGGTGAGATCTTGCGTGGAGCCCCAGAGCGAGGTCGATTGATGGTCATTTTGTGCTCCTTCCATTTTCGAACAATCGCACCAACAGTTGTCACCTTCTCTCCCAGCTTCTTGCTAATGGTTTTGTAGCCCATTCCAGCCTTGTGCAGGTCTACAATTTTGTCTCTGACATCCTTGGACAGCTCTTTGGTCTTTCCCATGTTGGAGAGTTTGGAGTCTGCTTGATTGATTGATTCTGTGGACAGGTGTCTTTTATACAGGTGACTAGTTAAGACAGGTGTCCTTAATGAGGGTGACTAATTGAGTAGAAGTGTCTAACCACTCTGTGGGAGCCAGAACTCTTAATGGTTGGTAGGGGTTCAAATACTTATTTCACTCAATGAAATGCAAATCAGTTGCTATCTTTTATTTAAAGTTATTTTTTCGATTTTCCTTTTGATGTGCTATCTGCCACTGTTACAATAAACCTACCATTGAAATGATACTGTTCTGAGACTTTTCATTTCTTTGTCATTGGACAAACTTACAAAATCAGTGAGGGGTCAAATAATTATTTCCCCCACTGTATGTATGATTTGATCATCGTCTATGCACAGAGAGATTGTGCTCTGGGCTTTCTGATCTCTGTCTAACCACTCTTCTGTGGGCTGTACAGGTCTGGGTTCATTTATACATTTCCACGTACCTTCTCTTATAAGCAGCATTTTCATCTTAACCACTTCAGCCCCCAGTGCTTAAACACCCTGAAAGACCAGGCCACTTTTTACACTTCTGACCTACACTACTTTCACCGTTTATTGCTCGGTCATGCAACTTACCACCCAAATGAATTTTACCTCCTTTTCTTCTCACTAATAGAGCTTTCATTTGGTGGTATTTCATTGCTGCTGACATTTTTACTTTTTTTGTTATTAATCGAAATTTAACGATTTTTTTGCAAAAAAATGACATTTTTCACTTTCAGTTGTAAAATTTTGCAAAAAAAACGACATCCATATAGAAATTTTGCTCTAAATTTATAGTTCTACATGTCTTTGATAAAAAAAAAATGTTTGGGTAAAAAAAAAATGGTTTGGGTAAAAGTTATAGCGTTTACAAACTATGGTACAAAAATGTGAATTTCCGCTTTTTGAAGCAGCTCTGACTTTCTGAGCACCTGTCATGTTTCCTGAGGTTCTACAATGCCCAGACAGTACAAACACCCCACAAATGACCCCATTTCTGAAAGTACACACCCTAAGGTATTCGCTGATGGGCATAGTGAGTTCATAGAACTTTTTATTTTTTGTCACAAGTTAGCGGAAAATTATGATTTTTTATTTTTTATTTTTTTTCTTACAAAGTCTCATATTCCACTAACTTGTGACAAAAAATAAAAACTTCCATGAACTCACTATGCCCATCAGCGAATACCTTGGGGTCTCTTCTTTCCAAAATGGGGTCACTTGTGGGGTAGTTATACTGCCCTGGCATTCTAGGGGCCCAAATGTGTGGTAAGTAGGTAAATGACCTGTGAAATCCGAAAGGTGCTCTTTGGAATGTGGGCCCCTTTGCCCACCTAGGCTGCAAAAAAGTGTCACACATCTGGTATCTCTGTATTCAGGAGAAGTTGAGGAATGTGTTTTGGGGTGTCTTTTTACATATACCCATGCTGGGTGAGATAAATATCTTGGTCAAATGCCAACTTTGTATAAAAAAATGGGAAAAGTTGTCTTTTGCCAAGATATTTCTCTCACCCAGCATGGGTATATGTAAAATGACACCCCAAAACACATTCCCCAACTTCTCCCGATTACAAAGATACCAGATGTGTGACACTTTTTTGCAGCCTAGGTGGGCAAAGGGGCTCATATTCAAAAGAGCACCTTTCGGATTTCACAGGTCATTTTTTACAGAATTTGATTTCAAACTCCTTACCACACATTTGGGCCCCTAGAATGCCAGGGCAGTATAACTACCCCACAAGTGACCCCATTTTGGAAAGAAGAGACCCCAAGGTATTCGCTGATGGGCATAGTGAGTTCATGGAACTTTTTATTTTTTGTCACAAGTTAGTGGAATATGAGACTTTGTATAAAAAAAAAATAAAAAAAAAAAATAAGCATTTTCCACTAACTTGTGACAAAAAATAAAAAATTCTAGGAACTCGCCATGCCCCTCACGGAATACCTTGGGGTGTCTTCTTTCCAAAATGGGGTCACTTGTGGGGTAGTTATACTGCCCTGGCATTTTCCAGGGGCCCTAATGTGTGGTAAGTAGGTAAATGACCTGTGAAATCCTAAAGGTGCTCTTTGGAATATGGGCCCCTTTGCCCACCTAGGCTGCAAAAAAGTGTCACACATGTGGTATCGCCGTATTCAGGAGAAGTTGGGGAATGTGTTTTGGGGTGTCATTTTACATATACCCATGCTGGGTGAGAGAAATATCTTGGCAAAAGACAACTTTTCCCATTTTTTTATACAAAGTTGGCATTTGACCAAGATATTTCTCTCACCCAGCATGGGTATATGTAAAATGACACCCCAAAACACATTCCCCAACTTCTCCTGAGTACGGCGATACCAGATGTGTGACACTTTTTTGCAGCCTAGATGCGCAAAGGTGCCCAAATTCCTTTTAGGAGGGCATTTTTAGACATTTGGATACCAGACTTCTTCTCACGCTTTGGGGCCCCTAGAATGCCAGGGCAGTATAAATACCCCACATGTGACCCCATTTTGGAAAGAAGACACCCCAAGGTATTCAATGAGGGGCATGGCGAGTTCATAGAAATTTTTTTTTTTTGGCACAAGTTAGCGGAAATTGATATTTTTTATTTTTTTCTCACAAAGTCTCCCGTTCCGCTAACTTGGGACAAAAATTTCAATCTTTCATGGACTCAATATGCCCCTCACGGAATACCTGGGGGTGTCTTCTTTCCGAAATGGGGTCACATGTGGGGTATTTATACTGCCCTGGCATTCTAGGGGCCCTAAAGCGTGAGAAGAAGTCTGGAATATAAATGTCTAAAAAAATTTACGCATTTGGATTCCGTGAGGGGTATGGTGAGTTCATGTGAGATTTTATTTTTTGACACAAGTTAGTGGAATATGAGACTTTGTAAGAAAAAAAAAAAAAAATTCTGCTAACTTGGGCCAAAAAAATATCTGAATGGAGCCTTACAGAGGGGTGATCAATGACAGGGGGGTGATCAATGACAGGGGGGTTGATCAATGACAGGGGGGTTGATCAATGACAGGGGGGTTGATCAATGACAGGGGGGGTGATCAGGGAGTCTATATGGGGTGATCACCACAGTCATTGATCACGCCCCTGTAAGGCTTCATTCAGACGTCCGGATGCGTTTTGCGGATCCGATCCATCTATCAGTGGATCCGTAAAAATCATGCGGACGTCTGAATGGAGCTTTACAGGGGGGTAATCAATGACAGGGGGTTGATCAATGACAGGGGGGTGATCAGGGAGTCTATATGGGGTGATCACCACAGTCATTGATCACGCCCCTGTAAGGCTTCATTCAGACGTCCGGATGCGTTTTGCGGATCCGATCCATCTATCAGTGCATCCGTAAAAATCATGCGGACATCTGAATGGAGCTTTACAGGGGGGTAATCAATGACAGGGGGGTGATCAGGGAGTCTATATGGGGTGATCACCACAGTCATTGATCACTCCCCTGTAAGGCTTCATTCAGACGTCCGGATGCGTTTTGCGGATCCGATCCATCTATCAGTGCATCCGTAAAAATCATGCGGACATCTGAATGGAGCTTTACAGGGGGGTAATCAATGACAGGGGGGTGATCAGGGAGTCTATATGGGGTGATCACCACAGTCATTGATCATGCCCCTGTAAGGCTTCATTCAGACGTCCGGATGCGTTTTGCGGATCGGATCCATCTATCAGTGCATCCGTAAAAATCATGCGGACAACTGAATGGAGCTTTACAGGGGGGTGATCAGGGAGTCTATATGGGGTGATCACCACAGTCATTGATCATGCCCCTGTAAGGCTTCATTCAGACGTCCGGATGCGTTTTGCGGATCGGATCCATCTATCAGTGCATCCGTAAAAATCATGCGGACGTCTGAATGGAGCTTTACAGGGGGTTGATCAATGACAGGGGTGTAATCAATGACAGGGGGGGTGATCAGGGAGTCTATATGGGGTGATAACCACAGTCATTGATCACGCCCCTGTAAGGCTTCATTCAGACGTCCGGATGCGTTTTGCGGATCCGATCCATCTATCAGTGGATCCGTAAAAATCATGCGGACATCTGAATGGAGCTTTACAGGGGGGTAATCAATGACAGGGGGGTGATCAATGACAGGGGGGTGATCAGGGAGTCTATATGGGGTGATCAGGGGTGATCAGGGGTGATCAGGGGCTAATAAGGGGTTAATAAGTGACGGGGGGGTGTAGTGTAGTGTAGTGGTGCTTGGTGGGACTTTACTGAGCTACCTGTGTCCTCTGGTGGTCGATCCAAACAAATGGGACCACCAGAGGACCAGGTAGCAGGTATATTAGACGCTGTTATCAAAACAGCGTCTAATATACCTGTTAGGGGTTAAAAAAATCACATCTCCAGCCTGCCAGCGAACGATCGCCGCTGGCAGGCTGGAGATCAACTCTCTTACCTTCCGTTCCTGTGAGCGCGCGCGCCTGTGTGCGCGCGTTCACAGGAAATCTCGGCCATCGCGAGATGACGCATATATGCGTGACTCTGCGCAGGGCTGCCACCTCCGGAACGCGATCCTGCGTTAGGCGGTCCGGAGGTGGTTAAAAAGAATTCTAAGTGTGAAAGTAGCCTGAACGGATCCGTCCAGACTTTACATTGAAAGTCAATGGGGGACGGATCCGTTTGAAGATTGAGCCATATTGTGTCATCTTCACAATACATCTTCACTTACATTGTAAGTCTGGACGGATCCGCTTGCCTCCGCACGGCCAGGCGGACACCCGAACGCTGCAAGCAGCGTTCAGGTGTCCGCTTGCTCAGCGGAGCGGAGGCTGAACGCTGCCAGACTGATGCATTCTGAGCGGATCCGCGTCCACTCAGAATGCATTAGGGCAGTGCGGATGCGTTCGGGCCGGCTTGTGAGAGCCTTCAAACGGAGCTCACAAGCGGACACCCGAATGCTAGTGTGAAAGTAGCCTAATGCTGCCTGACTGAGACATATCCCTGTTATCTACAACCTCTGGCAATAATGGTTGCGCATCACTCATTTCTTCCAACTGATGTGTAAATAACTCCTCTGACAGATCAAGGGAAGCGGCTGTGGTGCTAGTGTTGGTGGTGGCGGCGGGCGAGTGGTAATTTGAGAGGTGCCCGAAGCTGAGCTGGAGGAGGATGGTGCGTCAAGGTTCCGAGTGGAAGCTGTAGAAGATTGGGTGTCCTGTGTAAGCCAGTCAACTATGTCCTCAGAACTTTTTGAGTTCAGGGTACGTGGCCTCTGAATACTGGCCATTATTCTAGGGCCAAAGGAAATCACAGCACCACGACCATGACGGCCCCTGCGGGGTAGCCTGCCTCTGCCTGTCATTTATTTTTAGATTAGTGGTACTATGCGTGCAAGGTACTGTGCCACCCTATATGAGTGGTAGGCAGTGGGCACAATACAGTCTGTGGGCCTGACACTCACTGGCAGGCAACTGTAATTATATTACAGAGAAAAAATTAAATGACTTTTTTATCTGCAAGGTACTGTGCTACCTGATATGAGTGGTGGGCACTGGCAGTGGGCACAGTACAGTCAGTGGGCCTGACACACACTGGCAGGCAACTGCAATTATATTACAGAGAAAAAATTTAATGACTTTTTTATCTGCAAGGTACTGTGCCACCCGATATGAGTGGTGGGAAGTGGGCACAGTACAGTCTGTGGGCATGACACACACTGGCAGGCAACTGCAATTATATTACAGAGAAAAAATTAAATGACTTTTTTATCTGCAAGGTACTGTGCCACCCGATATGAGTGGTGTGCACACAGTACAGTCTGTGGGCCTGTGGCCTCTCACACATGGGCAGGCAACTGCAATATATATATATATATATATATATATATATATAAATAAAAAAAAATCTGACTGATGTACCAGCCCTAAAATGGGCTTTTTGGGGTGCTGTCAGGACGCTGTCCTTACAGAAGATGAGTCTTTGAGGACTGGAGTGGACACAGAACACTGGCCTAGCTAACGATTTCCCTATTAAATCAGCAGCAGCAGCAGCACTCTCCCTGCTCTAACTAACACTGCAGCTTCAGAATGAATCTAAGATGGATGCTGTCCTTGCTTTTTGATAGGAGGTGGGAGGGTCTGGGAGGGAGGGTTTGCTGATTGGCTGGAATGTGTCTGCTGACTGTGAGGTACAGGGTCAAAGTTTGCTCAATGATGACGTATAGGGGGCGGACCGAACATCGCATATGTTCGCCCACCGCGGCGAACAAGCGATGTTCGCCGGGAACTGTTCACCGGCGAATAGTGCGGGACATCTCTAGATGTGATATGCACTGTGTGATTAATACTGCGTTTTTAAATAAAAAATTCAAGTTGGAAAAAAAAAGCTGTGTCAGAACTTGGGAAAGCACAAGTGATGAGAGTGGTGATGGCGGCAGAAATGATGCAATCTTTTTTTCTCCACAGTGCCATCCATTATTGTAACAGACTCTGTCCAAGTGCAAATGTTTTTCCTAAAAAATTAATGAAAATTTTCTCAAAAAAAGTTTTCTAAATCACATACCTGACCTAACATACTGTACATTGGATGGGACTCAAATTGCAATTTTTTTTTCTAAAACATTAAAGGGGTTATGCCACGACTGGTTTCAAAAATGAAAAACAGACATAATATATAGTACAAATCACCTGCGGTCTCTTGTGAAAGGGTACACTCCCACAGTATTGAAAATAACACAACAAAAAGGAGTGCAAAACACACCAATATAGAATGATTAAAAAAAAAACTAATTTATTAATGTATCACTAAAATATGGACATAATTAACAATATATGTCACAAAAAAAAATTAGGGACAAAACACAGTCATGCACCACCCTGCTAACAGCCCTATCCCAATGAAATAATGAGTATATCCCTGATGATCAGTGCATGGTGGAATAAATATCCTATTGAAAGTGATCAATCAGGGCTGTGTGGAAAGAGTATGCAATAAACGAATACAAGCGTGCCCCCTACAGAAAACAGCAACACTACTCCTCCTGAGGAAGCAAACTATACGCGAAACGCGCATCGAGGAGCACCTCCGCCCTGGCATCAGCCCCTTCTACATACTGGTATGTTGCCCCACTATTTTATGCACCTCTAGGTCGGTAGACTTAATTGTTCTGGGCCTTAGTAGTGTTGCTGTTTTCTGTAGGGGGCACGCTTGTATTCGTTTATTGCATACTCTTTCCACACAGCCCTGATTGATCTCTTTCAATAGGATATTTATTCCACCATGCACTGATCATCAGGGATATACTCATTATTTCATTGGGATAGGGCTGTTAGCAGGGTGGTGCATGACTGTGTTTTGTCCCTGCTTTTTTATTTGTGACATATATTGTTAATCATGTCCATATTTTAGTGATACATTTTTATCATTCTATAGTGGTGTGTTTTGCACTCCTTTTTGTTGTGTTATAATATATAGTATGTAGAATTCAGTTTTTTGTGTCCTCTCATATTCCTTGGTTGAATTTGATGGGCATAAGTTTTGTTTTCAATTGTGCTAACGATTAGTGGAATCATATCAAAAGGGAAGAAGAAACCAAAACATATAGTGTGGGGAGGGAGGGGCAGAGCCTGCTATCGGAGCAGTGCACACATGTTAGCGTGTTCTCTGCTCGGGACTAGAGAGATACGAGCTTCATTAGCCTTTAACACCAAGCAACATGGGTAAACCCAAGGAATGCTCCAAGAATACCCCGGGGCCACTAAAACTGGGTTCTGTTCTGGATGACATAGACAGATTTATGAAAAAAACAGGGCTGTCCTTTAGGGAAGTAGAGTGGTAAGATAGCTCAGGAGGAAAAAGCTCTCCCCTCCGTGGACTTCTCGTGGACCCTGAAGCGCAGAGAGCTAGCGAGGCAGAAGATCAACTTGTTCAGGAACAGCTGCCCATGTCCAGAGCATTTATGAGGGAACTCATAGCAGATGCTTTAAACCCTATCAGGAAAGATCTGCAGGACATCAAGAGGGACTTAAGGCAAGTAACGGACCGGGTTGACAATATGGAGAGCAATAAAGAGGCCATAGTACAGTTCAGCTCTGCTGTCTCCTCTAGCCTAGAAAGTGCCCAAGCCCACTTCAATCTCTTATACACTGCTCAAAAAAATAAAGGGAACACTTAAACAACACAATGTAACTCCAAGTCAATCACATTTCTGTGAAATCAAACTGTCCACTTAGGAAGCAACACTGAGTGACAATCAATTTCACATGCTGTTGCGCAAATGGGATAGACAACAGGTGGAAATTATAGGCAATTAGCAAGACACCCCCAATAAAGGAGTGGTTCTGCAGGTGGTGAGCACAGACCACTTCTCAGTTCCTATGCTTCCTGGCTGATGTTTTGGTCACTTTTGAATGCTGGCAATGCTTTCACTCTAGTGGTAGTATGAGACGGAGTCTACAACCCACACAAGTGGCTCAGGTAGTGCAGCTTATCCAGGATGGCACATCAATGCGAGCTGTGGCAAGAAGGTTTGCTGTGTCTGTCAGCGTAGTGTCCAGAGCTTGGAGGCGCTACCAGGAGACAGGCCAGTACATCAGGAGACGTGGAGGAGGCCGTAGGAGGGCAACAACCCAGCAGCAGGACCGCTACCTCCGCCTTTGTGCAAAGAGGAACAGGAGGAGCACTGCCAGAGCCCTGCAAAATGACCTCCAGCAGGCCACAAATGTGCATGTGTCTGCTCAAACGGTCAGAAACAGGCTCCATGAGGGTGATATGAGGGCCCGACGTCCACAGGTGGGGGTTGTGCTTACAGCCCAACACCGTGCAGGACGTTTGGCATTTGCCAGAGAACACCAAGATTGGCAAATTCGCCACTGGCGCCCTGTGCTCTTCACAGATGAAAGCAGGTTCACACTGAGCACATGTGACAGACGTGACAGTCTGGAGATGCCGCGGAGAACGTTCTGCTGCCTGCAACATCCTCCAGCATAACCGGTTTGGCATTGGGTCAGTAATGGTGTCGGGTGGCATTTCTTTGGAGGGCCGCACAGCCCTCCATGTGCTCGCCAGAGGTAGCCTGACTGCCATTAGGTACCGAGATGAGATCCTCAGACCCCTTGTGAGACCATATGCTGGTGCGGTTGGCCCTTGGTTCCTCCTAATGCAAGACAATGCTAGACCTCATGTGGCTGGAGTGTGTCAGCAGTTCCTGCAAGACGAAGGCATTGATGCTATGGACTGGCCCTTCCGTTCCCCAGACCTGAATCCAATTGAGCACATCTGGGACATCATGTCTCGCTCTATCCACCACAGACTGTCCAGGAGTTGGCAGATGCTTTAGTCCAGGTCTGGGAGGAGATCCCTCAGGAGACCGTCCGCCACCTCATCAGGAGCATGCACAGGCGTTGTAGGGAGGTCATACAGGCACGTGGAGGCCACACACACTACTGAGCCTCATTTTGACTTGTTTTAAGGACATTACATCAAAGTTGGATCAGCCTGTAGTGTGTTTTTCCACTTTAATTTTGAGTGTGACTCCAAATCCAGACCTCTATGGGTTGAAAAATTTGATTTCCATTTTTTTATTTTTGTGTGATTTTGTTGTCAGCACATTCAACTATGTAAAGAACAAAGTATTTCAGAAGAATATTTAATTAACTCAGATCTAGGATGTGTTATTTTTGTGTTCCCTTTTTTGAGCAGTGTATAACATGGTCGAGGACCAAGACAACCTCGGACGCCATAATAATGTCCGCCTTAAGGGTCTCCAAGAGACCAATACTGCAGGCACTTTAATGAACTTTTTTCTTTAATCCTGAGGTCGAACACTCAGATGGATCTAGCCATGGACTGAGCACACAGGGCTTTACACCCACTCCCTAGGCCAAATGAACCACCAAGGGATGTAATATGTAGAATGCTGAATTTCCAGACCAAAGAAAAAATCCTTAAAATGGCACGTGCATCGCCCTCATTTACATTTGCTAGAGCTAATAAAGCCCTGTTTCAGGATTTGTCTCCATTGACACTGCAAAAAAGGACAGCTTTGAGGCTCCTGCTTACTGGCCTCGAAGACTGAAATATAACATACCCCTGGCAGCACCCTTTCAGGGTCCTTATTAATGCTCCAGAAAGCAAATTGATCATATGGTCACCAGCAGATCTACAAGCAGTATATCAAGCCCTGGACATTGAACCACTGAAGATCGCAGACGTGGTGAGGGATCTGACCAATCTTCCGTCCCTACCATTCATCGTCCCCTGGATGCCATCACACCCTCCACGGCAACAACACTTGAAAAGGAATCTGGATAAACTGATCCCATGGAGGCTTCCAGTGGACACTGCAGAATGAATCTATTATGGATGACCCTTTCTGTTCACTAAGTGACACCCTTTAAATGTTTGATTGCCATAGCTGCCAGATTTTATTTTATTATTATGTCCTGAGATAAAATTGCTAGGTCACTAATGTTGCAGGTGCATTTTCTGTGAGAATATTTACTTGTTACACCAATGATGCCCAAACCATAGGCCTGTATCCTATAACGTGGTCCCATGATTGGTCACAACCGACTCCCCAGTTATATTTCATATCTGTGGTTATTACTAGCAAACCAATGCTAATATCCTTTCTATCAAAAGAAAAGATGGGCACTCTAATATCCGGAACCAACAGATAAATTTATTATAATCACAATATTAATAGTACATATATAAAATAGATATATAGATATGCAGGATGGTTCCCACTCAAGAATATATTTAGGAACTGAGGAAGAAGGTAGTCTAACCTTCGAAACGCGTCTGGCGTGGAAAGATAAAATATTGGACCCTGGCAACGAACCGGCAAAACTAGAGAAAGCGCTTTCATTGAACAAACAAGCTCCAGATTTATTGGCCATGAGTCAGGTAACCGACGGATAACATAACACAGCCGGTGCCATCAAACTAGCTGCTTGGGCGATGAGAGAAACGCCCACTGCAAATAGAAGTGCAGACTGGGAATTAATTACGGCGAAACCAGAGAGAGACTTGTGACCTGCTACCGGACCTCCACAACAGCTAAAGCGGACCACATAGATCCGGGATATAACAGTAAGGCAGTCTCGTAATCTGCGCCTACAAGGTAAGCGTGCCTGCATTAACACTACAGACTGGACACTACCAATTGTGAGTACCATTGCACCGCATGATACCTTAGAGAGTAACGAACATCACTGAATTTCTGGCATTGCAGTCCTCTGCTAGTTGATTGCGTTCAGTCCATAGTGGCAAATTGAAACTATCGCTATTGCAACATTTGAATACAAAGTTATACCTACACGCAAGCGGCTACAGACTCAATAGTATTCTGCCGCTAACATCGGCGAACCTCTGCTGTTTGTGGGCAATACAAGAGATCCTGCAGCAAATGAATATTCACGTATTATTTTAAACACAGCAACACAACGCAATTTGATTTATCCTATAGGATTCTTATTTTTGTTGAACAATTATTTACACAGATGGATCTGGATTAACCACAAGTGACTGTCTTTTTTTCTGGATTCCGCCTTTTTTCTGGATTCCGTTTTTTACTTTCTTTCTTTCTTTATAATACCGGCACTGGATATTAGGACTGTTCTTTAATACTAGCTCATTGGGAATTTGTGTTTCTTTACATTTCGTATAGGTAGTAGATGTATTGATTATATTTGCTCAGATAACACTCCCTTACAGCGAGAGCCTCCATGCGTATATAGATTGGACGGATCTGACCACCAGCAGCTCCATTCAATCTGCAATAGCTTATTGTGTATTCTTAGTGACCATCACTAGTTTCATATTTATTGTTTAGTATAATTTTACTGTGTATTTTATTGTGTAGTGACAGGCCTGTATTTTATATTGATTGAAGATATTAATTGATCGTTCCTTAATATAGTCTTGAGTGGGAACCATCCTACATATCTATATATCTATTTTATATATGTACTATTAATATTGTGATTATAATAAATTTATCTGTTGGTTCCGGATATTAGAGTGCCCATCTTTTCTTTTGATAAAATATTTTGGTGCCTTGAGTGCGACATCAGATAGGTGCACCTGGCCATCCCAAACCAGGAGGTAGAGCCGTCCTTTATCTGATATCTAATATCCTTTCTAACTAGAAATTATGCTATGATTCAAGTTTCCACAGGCTTAACAGACTTGAATGTGCTATCTTGGATGGAATTAACCATCTTTGCATTTAGTTTTCCATTTTCCATTTTATATTTTTTCCTTGTTACTATTATTGTTCTTGGGAGGTCCACTATCACTAGATATTCCTTCTCAATTTTGTTTAATAATGGCTACACTTAATGTCTGTTCTTTTAATGTCCGTGGGTTGAGCGCACCCTCCAAGAGGGTGATTTTTCCATTAAATACCTTTAAAAAAATGTGGATGTAATGATGCTACAAGAGACCCACTTTAGGAAAAACCATATCCCCCACTCTATTTATATTTAATGGTTTTATACTATGTCACCTGACTCTCCAACCAGAGGTACTTCTATTGGTATACACCAGGGATGCTCAATCTGCGGCCCTCCAGCTGTTGTAAAACTACAACTAACACCATGCCCTGCTGTAGGCTGATAGCTGTAGGCTGTTCAGGCATGCTGGGAGATGTAGTTTTGCAACAGCTGTAGGGCCGCAGGTTGAGCATGTCTGGTATACACAAAACTTACCCTTGGAGTAACTATGTTTTTCTATTGGCACCCAGATATACAGATTCAGTAATGTTTACGCTCCAAATGTGTCACAACAGGTATGGCTTTCCAAGGTTCTAGCCCTATTTACTGCGTTTACAGAAGGTGTTACTATTTTGGGAGGAGAACTTAATGTGGTTTTCAATTCACAGTTGGACACATCCTCAAGCCATTCATCCATATCCTAGCTGGTAATCTATTGGATAAAGATGTCAGTAGCAGATGCAGGCCTTGTAGACACCTGGAGGACAGTCCATCCCTTTGCAAAGGACTATACTTTCTACTTGGTAGCTCACAAATCATACCAACGCCTTGACTATATTTTTGTACCTCTCCCCCCATATACTTTCCTTGTGTAAGCAGGTCACTATAGGTAATATTCTACTTTCTGATCGCAACCCGCTATTTTTAGAGCTTGCCCTGGTGGATCTTTCCAAGCCGCACACCTCTGGCGTCTCATTGAAACTTTGCTAGGCAAAAATGAACATATCAATAGCATTATGGAGAAATTAGAGGAATATTTTAGCCTTAATTAAACTCCTAATATGTCGGAGGCGGTGGTTTGGGAGGCCCCCGATCTATGGGATCATTCCTTAAAAGAAAAAAAAAAAGCATTAATATTAGATCTTTAAAGTCAGATCCATAGTCTGGAATGGTTACATAAAAAATAAATTGTACTCTGAATAAATTAGATGTAGTCTGTAGTCTGAATAAATTAGACTCACTTTGAACGAACTCCACCACTAATCGGTACACCAAGTACCATGTACTCCTAGTGTGGTCGTACTGAAATGCTCAACACCACTAAGCCACACCTCCACTCGTTTGGTTAACCTTATCCATTATGCTAAAACCCAATCAAAACAGTTGGTCCCTCTTGGTTCGGATGCCGAGAAGGCCTTCGATAGGGTTGATTGGCTATTCATGACCATCTTCCCCCTCAGTATATGGATGCAGTTATGGTGATAACGGTATATTAAACCCAAAGTCAAAGTTTTGATCAATTCTACCCTGTCACCTCCTTTTACAATCCAGAATGGAACCCGAAAGGGCTGCCCCTTAGCCCCTTTACTTTTTGTACTGACCATAGAACCACTCTTGCAGACCCTGAGACAGGATGACAGTGTTGAGGGATTACCTGTTGGGGAGCCATGTCATCAAGTGGCTACATTCGCAGACAACTTATTGATCATCATCAAGAATCCCTGTCAGGCATTACCAGCGATCCAATCTATCCTGAGAAGGTTTGGGGAGCTATCCAACTTTCTTATTAATCTTTCTAAATCCCATGTTTTGAACATATCCTTACACAATCACAAACAACAAATGTTGCAGCTTCACTCACCATTTCAATGGTCTAATGATTGTATCAAATTCTTGGGGATCTATCTTACCTCTAATCCTTCTATCTTATCATCGCAAATAAGAATCCTCCTGGAATCATGGGAAACACCATTCGCCTCATGGCTCGGTAGGAGGGGTTTGAACCATTATATCCACCAGAGTTTTATATTATCCCTATATATGTGCCAAATAGTTTTCCACTCTCTTCTCATCCACCAAACCGTAAAAATGGTATTGGTTTACCAGAGTTTTTTGTGTATTACAGGGCTATTCAGGGACTCTGATGCTTGGAATGGCTACGACCTCACCGCACTAATTCCAATGCCACTGAGATCTATTCTTTTCCTCAAAGGAGCAATCCCTCATGACATTAGATCTGCCTTGAATCCTACTACTCACAACACTAAAAAAAATTGGAAACAGCACTTATACCCTGTCTTATTAACACCACAGGTTTCTGCTTTATTACAGATATGAGACGTGTTATGTGATTCCTCTCTTCTCTTTAGATGGTCTCTCACAGAAGCTGGCAAATGCATCGTATTACCATACGTGGATTTGTTGGATCCTAGTATGAGCCTGCAGAAGGGATGGGAGTCCCACTCACAGCTCAGGCCCCTTTCTCCCCTACAACTTTTCCATATTCAACATTAAACTTAACAGTTTCCCACGATACCTCACAATTTACCGAAAGAACCCACACCATTTCAGAAACATGCTCTTGTGACCCAAACCCCATCCTGGAAAATGTATGTTATATATGCCAGCTTAGTATCCAAGGCCTGCCCTAGAGAACTGGCTTAAATATTTTAAGAAAATGGGAGATAGATCTTAAGGTTACATTCACTCCTTTCTCCACATTTGGCAGCAATTCCTTTTGGTGAGAGATTAGCGACACCATTTCACAAATATGTAAATATAGGATCCCTCTTACTCTACAGGTATGCCTCTGAAATATCTATGATCCTCCTACAGGCCCTAGTTCCAGTAGGAAGCTCAGGACCTACCTACTAGCATCAGCAAGAATATTAGTGGCTACACATTGGAAGTCTACTTCTCCACCCCTGAAATCCCAGTGGCTTCTAATAAGGTGCGACCACATTTATCATATGGAGCAGATTGCTAGCTGGGAAATTGGATCCCATAGCCCATTCAAGCTTTGGCGACCATGGGAAATGTATAGAGGATTTACTACTCTTTGATAGATATTTAAACAGATAATCTTATTTATATTTGATATCTTTCTTCCTATTCGCAAAAGTGGACCTACTCTGATGTTCAATTTCTTGTTGCATTGTTACTTCACCCATGTCCCTTCCCACATCCTTTCCCTTAAAACCACCCATTTTACCCCCCCCCACTCTACCCCACCATATCTCACCCCTCCCCATAACACTCCCCCACCTGTCTACCTGTCAGACACTTTGACATGGTTTGATTCATCTTTCGTACTCAACAATCTTTGGTGCAACCTTGAATATAATATCATATGTTGATTGATAAAATTTGGCATGTAACTGATGTACAATAGGGGGAATATATGCTGTAGACTTTTCATGCCTTAATAAATTGTTATAAAAACCAAACATAAACTGGCATGCAAAAATGTGGGCATTGTTTGGGTTACTGTGAACAGTTAAGCAAGTTGAAGATTAAATGATCCCCAAAAGGCATAAAGTTAAAGGTGATCCCTTTGTATTTGAAGCAAAAACTTTTTTTTATTTTCATATTTTACATTTACAAATTAACAAAAAAGGGAGCCTGAAGTCTGTTGTTGGCCATGATTTGCACTAGTTTTTCAAACAATGGTTGGCTAAAATCAACCATTTTGTCCAACTTTAGTCTCATGTGTGTTAGTTTCTATGAACTTTGATAAGTGCCTAGATTGCTCAAGGAAGGCAGGCTGGCAGGTTGAAATGGACTTGTTTTAACCGTTCTGTCCAGTACAGGTTTTTCTATATACAGGGAGTGCAGAATTATTAGGCAAGTTGTATTTTTGAGGATTAATTTTATTATTGAACAACAACCATGTTCTCAATGAACCCAAAAAACTCATTAATATCAAAGCTGAATATTTTTGGAAGTAGTTTTTAGTTTGTTTTTAGTTTTAGCTATTTTAGGGGGATATCTGTGTGTGCAGGTGACTATTACTGTGCATAATTATTAGGCAACTTAACAAAAAAGAAATATATACCCATTTCAATTATTTATTTTTACCAGTGAAACCAATATAACATCTCAACATTCACAAATATACATTTCTGACATTCAAAAACAAAACAAAAACAAATCAGTGACCAATATAGCCACCTTTCTTTGCAAGGACACTCAAAAGCCTGCCATCCATGGATTCTGTCAGTGTTTTGATCTGTTCACCATCAACACTGCGTGCAGCAGCAACCACAGCCTCCCAGACACTGTTCAGAGAGGTGTACTGTTTTCCCTCCTTGTAAATCTCACATTTGATGATGGACCACAGGTTCTCAATGGGGTTCAGATCAGGTGAACAAGCAGGCCATGTCATTAGATTTTCTTCTTTTATACCCTTTCTTGCCAGCCACGCTGTGGAGTACTTGGACGCGTGTGATGGAGCATTGTCCTGCATGAAAATCATGTTTTTCTTGAAGGATGCAGACTTCTTCCTGTACCACTGCTTGAAGAAGGTGTCTTCCAGAAACTGGCAGTAGGACTGGGAGTTGAGCTTGACTCCATCCTCAACCCGAAAAGGCCCCACAAGCTCATCTTTGATGATACCAGCCCAAACCAGTACTCCACCTCCACCTTGCTGGCGTCTGAGTCGGACTGGAGCTCTCTGCCCTTTACCAATCCAGCCACGGGCCCATCCATCTGGCCCATCAAGACTCACTCTCATTTCATCAGTCCATAAAACCTTAGAAAAATCAGTCTTGAGATATTTCTTGGCCCAGTCTTGACGTTTCAGCTTGTGTGTCTTGTTCAGTGGTGGTCGTCTTTCAGCCTTTCTTACCTTGGCCATGTCTCTGAGTATTGCACACCTTGTGCTTTTGGGCACTCCAGTGATGTTGCAGCTCTGAAATATGGCCAAACTGGTGGCAAGTGGCATCTTGGCAGCTGCACGCTTGACTTTTCTCAGTTCATGGGCAGTTATTTTGCGCCTTGGTTTTTCCACACGCTTCTTGCGACCCTGTTGACTATTTTGAATGAAACGCTTAATTGTTCGATGATCACGCTTCAGAAGCTTTGCAATTTTAAGAGTGCTGCATCCCTCTGCAAGATATCTCACTATTTTTGACTTTTCTGAGCCTGTCAAGTCCTTCTTTTGACCCATTTTGCCAAAGGAAAGGAAGTTGCCTAATAATTATGCACACCTAATATAGGGTGTTGATGTCATTAGACCACACCCCTTCTCATTACAGAGATGCACATCACCTAATATGCTTAATTGGTAGTAGGCTTTCGAGCCTATACAGCTTGGAGTAAGACAACATGCATAAAGAGGATGATGTGGTCAAAATACTCATTTGCCTAATAATTCTGCACGCAGTGTAGTCCTCAGTCAGTTCAGGTTTTACTGCTGAGTTTGTCCTGGAAAAAGCAGTATTGTAAAATTTGAGTTTGGCAAGACCAGCTGCGGAAAGCTCTTGAGGAGACGGTGCAGAGGACCGGAGTGGTGGCCCTGATGAGATGTTGTGTCACAGGATATTTGCTGAGGTCATTTCTCCCTTGGGATCGGTGCAGTGGAAAGGTGGTTTAAATAATCAGGCCAGAAGTAAAAGTTTAAAAGTCTCTCTCAACATATAACTTGTGGAACATCCAGCAGCAGTAGATACAAAGTTTAGTTTCTGCCACCAGATGATGAGGTATGGTGGCTGGATATGTGACAATTAAATGGAACTTCCTGGCACTTTTGGATATTGATGTTCACTGTGGTATACAGGCTCGGAGTTAGACAGACCTGGGTGTAGTTTAGGTAATGGGTGTCCAATCTGTATTCTCTCACCTGCAGTAGGGTCTGTGAACCTATGGTTTGCTGGTCACTCTGTTGACCAAACACGCTGTAGCTTCTATGATCGCGGTAATCTCGGTTCTAGCAATCTCTCTGGAGTAGTGGTCTCACAGAAAAACTGGATAAGGTCCCTTGGAGCACTCTAGCATGTCCTTCCTACCTCCACTCTGTCTGAACTCAAACTCTCCCTTCCTGGGAGGAAGTAGGACCAGCTCACTCCAACAAAGAGGGGAGAAACAGGGTAATTAACTCTATCACTGTCAAACAAGCCCTTTTCTACTGGTGTACAGGCATACCATGGCAAACACATAACATTACAAATAATTGCAGATCCCTGGAGTTCTGCATAGCCACATGTTGATGTTGTCAGCATGAGTTGCATTTTACATGCTTTTAATGCTTGCCATTTTGCGAGTACAATTAAACCCTTCCATTGGGAAACAATATCAGGTTATTACAAACTAGTAAGTATTGAAAAAACGGTGACCCTTTGAAAACTTTTCCTATTGCCTTTAGAGGAGAGAAGAGCAAGTTTGATTTAGATTTTTGTATGCATTCGAAGTACTGACCTACTTTTAATATACTCTGCAGGGTTCTTATTGAGATTATTACTATAGAGTGTTCACATGAGCCATTATTTTTATTTCTGCCTTTATTTGGTGCTGAGCTTGTTATTAAGGGATAAGGCTCCCCTTTGTGGGTTAGGTATTACCTTCAAATTCATGCAGTCAGTAATTGTGGAGGTTGAGTGAATTGAAGCATCCGAAGCAGAATTTTAGGAAAACTTCAATTCAGAACAAAGCAGAATTTCCTCGCACTTCGGGGTAACTAATACATTTTTCCTAAAATAGCGGCTGAACGCAAGATCACCTATAATGCCGTACAGCCAGCCAATCCACGGGGAGCCATTCCCAGTGATGTCACAGGCCTATAAAAGCCCCATCCTGCGTGGTCTCTGCCATTGTCCTGTGAGCTGAGCATAGGGAGAGAAATGTGGCCACAGGATTGGCGCATGGCAAATGTGGTGCCAATATTCAAAAAGGGTCCAAAAACAGAGCCTGGAAACTATAGGCCGGTAAGTTTAACATCTGTTGTGGGTAAACTATTTGAAGGTTTTCTGAGAGATGCTATCTTAGAGCATCTCAACGGAAATAAGAAAATAACGCCATATCAGCATGGCTTCGTGAGGGATCGGTCATGCCAAACTAATTTAATCAGTTTCTATGAGGAGGTAAGTTCTAGACTTGACAGCGGCGAATCAATGGATGTCGTATATCTGGACTTCTCCAAAGCATTTGACACTGTACCACATAAAAGGTTAGTATATAAAATGAGAATGCTTGGACTGGGAGAAAACGTCTGTATGTGGGTAAGTATCTTGCTCAATGATAGAAAACAGAGGGTGGTTATTAACGGTACACACTCAGATTTGGTCACTGTCACTAGTGGGGTACCTCAGAGGTCAGTATTGGGCCCTATTCTCTTCAATATATTTATTAATGATCTTGTAGAAGGCTTGCATAGTAAAGTATCAATTTTCGCAGATGACACTAAACTGTGTAAAGTAATATACACTGAAGAGCACAGTATACTACTACAGAGGGATCTGGATAGATTGGATGCTTGGGCAGATAAGTGGCAGATGAGGTTTAACACTGACAAATGTAAAGTTATGCACATGGGAAGAAATAATGCAAGTCACCGGTACATACTAAATGGTAAAACACTCGGTAACACTAACATGGAAAAGGATCTAGGGATTTTAATAAACAGCAAACTAAGCTGCAAAAACCAGTGTCAGGCAGCTGCTGCCAAGGTCAATAAGATAATGGGTTGCATCAGAAGGGGCATAGATGCCCGTGATAAGAACATAGTCCTACCACTTTACAAATCGCTAGTCAGACCACATATGGAGTACTGTGTACAGTTCCGGGCTCCTGTAAACAAGGCAGACATAGCAGAGCTGGAGAGGTTCCAGAGGAGGGCAACTAAAGTAATAACTGGAATGGGGCAAATACAGTACCCTGAAAGATTATCAAAATTAGGGTTATTCACTTTAGAAAAAAGACGACTGAGGGGAGATCTAATTAATATGTATAAATATATCAGGGGTCAGTATAGAGATGTATCCCATCATCTATTTATCCCCAGAACTGTGACTGTGACGAGGGAACATCCTCTGCGTCTGGAGGAAAGAAGGTTTGTACACAAACATAGAAGAGTAAGACCAGTGAGACTATGGAACTCTCTGCCTGAGGTGGTGATGGTGAGTACAATAAAGGAATTCAAGAGGGGCCTGGATGTATTTCTGGAGTGTAATAATATTACAGGCTATAGCTACTAGAGAAGGGTCGTTGATCCAGGGAGTTATTCTGATTGCCTGATTGGAGTCGGTAAGGAATTTTTTATTCCCCTAAAGTGGGGAAAATTGGCTTCTACCTCACAGGTTTTTTTTTTGCCTTCCTCTGGATCAACTTACAGGATAACAGGCCGAACTGGATGGACAAATGTCTTTTTTCGGCCTTATGTACTATGTTACTATGTTACTCATGGGCTAGGGACAGTGTTGCTGCAAACTGTTAATAGGACAATATTGAAGGTGGAGAGTGCAGGGAGAGTGCAGGAAGAGTGTATCGCTGTGTGCACCACTGTGTAGTGCACAGACATTCATAGCTAATCCGTTCTGTTAGTGATACACTTAGTGTGCTTTAGTATTAAAGGCAAGTGTAATATATCACCGTGTGCTTCACGTCCTAGTGAACTGACATTCAGAGTTAATCGGTTATTTTAGTGATAGTTAGTGTGCCTCAGTATTGAAGGCAGGTGTCATATATTGTTGTGCGCATCACTTTGCAGTGAACCGATATTCAGAGTTAATCCATTATTTTAGTGATACAGTTAGTGTGCCTCAGTATTAAAGGCATGTGTCATATATCACCGTGTGCATCCCTGCTTCTGACACCCTCCCTGCTGTTTCATTGGGCCACTACTGTCACTGTTACTGCTGCATATGGAGCGGGCTCACTGCAGCAGCCCGCTCCATACATTCCCTAAGCCACCGTGATGTATGGGTATATCTGATTTATAGTGATTAGTGATAAATTTATTTGGAACAATAGAATGTCTTGACAAATCGTCAAATTGTCCAAAAAATTTTTTTCTAAACTATTCTCTAGTGATGATGAGAAAGCAAAACTTATTAAACATTTTTTTGCATTGTCTTTACAGAGGAAAATGAAATGCCTAGTAAAATGCAGAGTTCCAATGTAAATTCCTCATTTCGCTGCTTTCACACCAGCATATGGAAATCCTTATGTATTCCGCCTCTGGAATAAGCTTGGATTCTGGATGATATACCATCAGTATTGGTTCAGTATCTCATCCAGATTTACAAGCATATTCCTTTGTTCCTGCATATTTTATGGATTCCGATTAGAGATGTCCCGAACTAATCGCCGGCGAACATATGCGATGTTCGTTCCGCTCCCTGTACATCATCATTGAGCAAACTTTGACCTTGTACCTCACAGTCAGCAGACACATTCCAGCCAATCAGCATACCCTCCCTCCCAGACCCTTCCACCTCCTATCAAAAAGCAAGGACAGCATCCATCTTAGATTCATTCAGTCAGGCCGGACTGGAGCGCAGCGGTGGGGGAGGACGCGCATGAAGAGGCCGGGCGGTGAAGGACTGGTGAGGAAAGGGTTAGTTGTTTGTGGGGGCGGGTTAGGAGGAAAGGCGGGAGTTGCTAGGGCGGGGGGGGGCGTGGCCGGAGCGGAGACGGAGGAAGGAGGCGGAAGTGAGGTCAGTGCGGCCAGGGGATTCAAACGAGCAGGACGGACCTCAAGATGTCGGCGCCAGGGATGTCGGTGGAGGAGATGCTGGAGAGGCTGCGGCGAGAAGCGGAGGTGAGGGGGCCTGGCTGGCTGCAGGAGCAGGTGGGCGCCTGCATTGTATCGCCTGCTCTGGTGGCTACCCCCATTGCTAGGGCTGCCCGGCTGCGGCGGAGTATACCGCCGGCACGCCTAAGCCCTGAAATCACCCCCCGGGCCCGGCGCCGAATAGGGAGCCCCCCTGTGGACCCTCGGCGGCGGAGAGCGGCCGCTCAGCCTCCTGCGAGCCGCTCTCGCCGTGGGAGGAATCCCGATTCTCGGCGGGGCCCTGGTAGGAGCGGGACGCCCCTTCCCCCGTTCCCTGCAGCAGTTGACACGGATGCGGGACCAGGGACGGTGGACCGGCCCAGTCCTTCCTTAAGCGGGCGGTCCACTCGGCAGTCAGAAAGCATCAGGGTTCCTCGGGCTGCTCTGAGGGGAGAGGAGTTCCAGGGCAGGCCCAGAGAAGATTCCAGCAGTGTGGACGAAGATCCCCTTGCGGCGGTGGGTGCTGCGGTCTCGTCCAGGCGTCCAGCCAGCGTGGTGCAGAGGGTCGTGCAGATGGTCCAGGAGGAGCAGCTGTCGACATCCAGGAGCTTTGATGGTGAAGTGGCGTTACGGCGGGAGTCAGGATCTACGGCAGCGGGAGTCACAGCGCCCGTGGTGCCTGGTGAGATTGGTTGGGGATCTGTTTTAGCTCAGGGTTTCCCGGGTGGGGGGGGTGGGAACATGGGTGAATTTGGTAAAGGTTTGGGGCAGTTTTTGGGGGGATTGGCGGGTTGGTTGTCAGGTATGGGTGCTGGTGCTGGGTCTCCATTGCCGGGGTGGGGAGTGGTGCCGGGGCTAGGGTCAGGGACGCAGGTTGTTACGGCAGGGGCAGGGTCGGTGTCGGTGGAGACGCAAGCGGGGGGGGAGGAGGAGGTGCAGAGGTTGGATGATAGGGCTCGGGGTGAGGTGTAAGTGTGCTTTGAGGGGCCGCTGGGGGCTCATTTAAAGCAGGAAGTGAGAGAAAAGATCTGGAAGGGGGAGTATGTGGAGATATTCTCGCTGCTTCCGTTGGAAAGGTTTAACCTGGATAGGGGTAAGAAGGATGAAGGGAAAAAGGAGGATGAGGATAAGCGTAGGCATCGATTGATTCCACAGACCTTTGCTAATTGGCTACAGGCGTTTGCCATATTAGCAAGTGTCATTGGGGAACGGGCGCCGGAATGCTGTTCGGCGCTGTTTTGCTACCAGGACGCTATAGGGGAGGCTTATAGGGTGTATGGTGGTGTGGGCTGGCTCTGTTATGACGAGCAGTTCCGGCAGCGTAAGGCGGTGAGGCCTGATATCCGGTGGGATTATAAGGATATTGGGTTGTGGTTGAGGGTGACGGCGCCTCCTAGGGCTGGGCAGTCCTTTGGTGGGGAGTCCGGGGGGTCATCCCCTGGGGCGTTGGCAGCGGCATCGGCGAAAGGGTTGTGCTTCCTTTTTAATGAAGGAAGTTGCAGATTTGGTGCCAAGTGCAAATTTAAGCACGAGTGCACGGGGTGTGGGGGAGCCCATGGAGCTAACCGTTGCTTCAAAGGGGGTAAGAATAGGGGGGGTGATGGTGCTGGAAAAGGGACGGACGCCGGTGCGGGTGGAAGAGATGAAGGTGTTCCTAGATAGATATCCGGATCGGGTTGCGGCCGGGTTGTTGGGGGATGGTTTTAGGTTTGGCTTTCGTATTCCATCAGTGGTTAAGGCGGGGCCTATGGTTCTTAAGAATCTTAGGTCCGCGCTTGTTCACGCGGGTGTTGTGGCGGAAAAGTTAAGGAAGGAGGTGGAGTTGGGGCGGATGGCGGGTCCATTCAAGGAGCCGCCGATTCTGGGATTGAAGGTGTCCCCGTTAGGTGTGGTGCCTAAGAAGGAGCCGAATAAGTTTCGGCTCATTCATCATTTGTCTTATCCAAAAGGTGCGTCGGTCAATGATGGTATAGATCCTGAACTTTGTTCGGTGGTATATACCTCCTTTGATGCGGCTTTAAGATGGGTGAGGCGGTTGGGGCAGGGGACGTTGATGGCTAAGGTGGATGTGGAGGCGGCCTTTCGATTGCTTCCGGTACACGTGGAGAGCATGGGTTTGTTGGGTTGTTTTTGGGATGGCGAATATTTTGTGGATAGGTGTTTGCCAATGGGGTGCTCTCTGTCATGTGCATATTTTGAGACCTTCAGCTCGTTTTTGGAATGGGTGGTGGTGGAAGTTTCAGGTTGTTCATCCGTTATCCATTATTTAGACGATTTTTTGTGTTTAGGGCCGGCGAATTCGCGGGTGTGTTCTTTGTTGCTGCACACGGTGCAGTCTATTTTTGCGCGTTTTGGGGTACCATTGGCGCGGGAGAAAACGTTGGGGCCGGTGACAGAGTTGTGTTTTTTGGGGATTGTTATAGATACTGAGCGGATGGAGTGCAGGCTTCCGCAGGATAAGTTGGTGGATTTGCGTTTGGAGATTGATAGGGCCTTGGTCAGGGAGAAGATTAGGCTGAGGGATTTGCAGTTATTGTTGGGTAAATTAAATTTTGCTTGTCAAATTATGCCAATGGGTAGAATTTTTTGTAGACGACTGGCTGCGGCTACGGCGGGGGTGGTAGCGCCGTATTATTTTATCAGGTTACGCAAGGAGTTAAAAGGGGACTTAAGGGTGTGGGCGGAGTTTTTGGGTCAGTACAATGGCAGGTCTTTAGTGATGGCGGAGTTGTGTGATAGTGTGGAGTTCGAGTTGTACACTGATGCGTCGGGGGGAGTGGGTTTTGGGGCTTATTGCCAAGGACAATGGTGTGCGGGAGTATGGCCGGATTCGTGGGTAAGTCGGGGTTGGGTGAGGAACATGGCGTTGTTGGAACTTTTTCCCATTGTGATGGCGGTGGTATTGTGGGGTGAGAAATTTGAAAACAGGAAGGTGCGTTTTCATTGTGACAATTTTGGGGTAGTTCAGGCTATCAACAGTTTGTCCGCATCTTCCCCGCCGGTGGTTAGGCTGTTACAGTTTCTGGTATTACGATGTTTGTCGATTAACATGTGGTTGGTGGCAGAACATGTGGCTGGAGTGTCTAATTCAGTGGCGGATTCTCTTTCTCGTTTACAGTGGGAGCGGTTCCGGCTTCTTGCGCCAGAAGCGGAACTGGAAGGTCTGGAGTGTCCGCCGTGGCTGTGGGGGATCCTGGAGGAGAAGTGATGGGGATGTTGAGGGATTCGTTGAGCCCGGGTACTTGGAGGGAGTATGGTAAGGCGTGGGCGACTTGGGAATCTTGGAACGGATCCTGGGGGGCTGGTGTGGGGGATGGTGATGTGAGGTTGTTGATGTTGTTAGGACAGTTGAAGGGCGAAGGGTGGTCGGTGTCAAAGGTGAACCACTTGATTGCGGGGGTAGCGTTTGGCTTTAAGTTGCGGGGGTTGCCGGATTTGACTAAGGGTTTTTTGGTTAGGCAGGTGTTGAAAGGGTGGCGTAGGGGGGCAGGCAGGGTGCCGGATTGTCGGAGGCCGGTGTCCTTCGAGTTGCTTGTGCAAATGGGTGAGAAGTTGAGTTGTGTTTGTAGTTCTGGTTGGGAGTTAGTGCTGTTCAGGGCTGCATTTGCTTTGGCGTTTTTCGGTGCTTTTCGCTTGGGGGAGTTGGTGTGTGACAGTGTGAGTAGAGCGGGGGGACTTAGGAGTGAAGATGTTGAGTTAGCGGGGGATAGGGTGAAGTGTGGAGTTCGAGTTGTACACTGATGCGTCGGGGGGAGTGGGTTTTGGGGCTTATTGCCAAGGACAATGGTGTGCGGGAGTATGGCCGGATTCGTGGGTAAGTCGGGGTTGGGTGAGGAACATGGCGTTGTTGGAACTTTTTCCCATTGTGATGGCGGTGGTATTGTGGGGTGAGAAATTTGAAAACAGGAAGGTGCGTTTTCATTGTGACAATTTGGGGGTAGTTCAGGCTATCAACAGTTTGTCCGCATCTTCCCCGCCGGTGGTTAGGCTGTTACAGTTTCTGGTATTACGATGTTTGTCGATTAACATGTGGTTGGTGGCAGAACATGTGGCTGGAGTGTCTAATTCAGTGGCGGATTCTCTTTCTCGTTTACAGTGGGAGCGGTTCCGGCTTCTTGCGCCAGAAGCGGAACTGGAAGGTCTGGAGTGTCCGCCGTGGCTGTGGGGGATCCTGGAGGAGAAGTGATGGGGATGTTGAGGGATTCGTTGAGCCCGGGTACTTGGAGGGAGTATGGTAAGGCGTGGGCGACTTGGGAATCTTGGAACGGATCCTGGGGGGCTGGTGTGGGGGATGGTGATGTGAGGTTGTTGATGTTGTTAGGACAGTTGAAGGGCGAAGGGTGGTCGGTGTCAAAGGTGAACCACTTGATTGCGGGGGTAGCGTTTGGCTTTAAGTTGCGGGGGTTGCCGGATTTGACTAAGGGTTTTTTGGTTAGGCAGGTGTTGAAAGGGTGGCGTAGGGGGGCAGGCAGGGTGCCGGATTGTCGGAGGCCGGTGTCCTTCGAGTTGCTTGTGCAAATGGGTGAGAAGTTGAGTTGTGTTTGTAGTTCTGGTTGGGAGTTAGTGCTGTTCAGGGCTGCATTTGCTTTGGCGTTTTTCGGTGCTTTTCGCTTGGGGGAGTTGGTGTGTGACAGTGTGAGTAGAGCGGGGGGACTTAGGAGTGAAGATGTTGAGTTAGCGGGGAATGGGTGTATGTCCGGATTCGGATGTCAAAAACGGATCAGGAGGGCAGGGGGCAGCGTTTTACGTTGTTCCAGGTATCGGGTTGTAGTATGTGTCCGGTGCGGTGTGCAGGGTCATATGGGGCGGGGCTGCAGCGTAATGAGGTTCCTTTCCTTAGGCATGAGGATGGCTCCTTTTTGTCTAGGTTTCAGTTCCTGGCGGTTTTTAAAAAATGTTTGAAGCTTTTGGGTGTGCCGGTCAAGGAGTATTCTGGTCATTCGTTCAGAATTGGTGCGGCAACTGAGGCAGCCAGGTGGGGCGCCAGTGAGGAGGTGATTAGGAGGATTGGGCGTTGGGAGTCGGTGCGTTTCAAATCATATGTGAGGCCTGCATTATTGTAGTGGTACGGTCGGTGACAGGTGGGTTTTAATTTGTTTCTTTTTGTGTTTACAGGTCGGACGGTGGCGGCTTTGGTATGGATTCTGGGGCACTCCTATGTGTTCTGGGGTGCGATCAGAGCGGATGTGAGGCCGAGTGGGCGAGAGTTGGGTTTTAGTCCGGAGTGCGCTACGGTCAGGTGGTTAGGTGTTAGAGGTAATGTTGTGGGGTGGAGTTTTGCGGGAGGTGCATCATTTCGTGCGATTGGATCGTCCTCCTGATGTGTTAGTTTTACATGTGGGGGGGAATGATTTAGGTAAGCGTCCTTTTAGGGAATTGGTCCGTGACGTCAAGTTGTTTCCAGGGATCATAACAGTTTGGTCAGACATTGTGCCGCGGAAGGCGTGGAGGGGTGCGAGGTCAGTGGAGAGCCTTAATAAGGCTCGGATTAAGGTGAACAGAGCAGTTGGCCGGTTTATGGCAAGGAATGGCGGTGTGGTGGTGCGGCATGAGGTGTTGGAGAAAGGTGAGGGTGCATTTTGGAGAGCAGATGGAGTGCACCTGAATGCGGTGGGTACGGATTTGTGGGCTCTGGGGCTCCAGAGTGGTGTTGAAATTGCTTTGCGTGTGTGGAGGGACGCGCAGGGTTGAGGTGGTCAAGCTGCGCGTTCTTGGAGGCGGGGGAGGTCCTTGAAGTGGAGGAATATGGTGGTACCTGAGGATGGGAGGGCCCCGCGGGAGGGGCTGGACTCTCATTGAGGAGCTGGTAGGAACTAATTACGCGTTCCATCAGTTGCTGCCTCCGAGCTGGGTTCAACGGCTGGGGGCAAGATGGAGACGCAGGTGTTCCAGCGTTTATGGAGTTATTGGGGCTTCTAGGACCTCCCTCGTCATGGGTTAACTTATGTTATTTATTTTGTATGTATTCAATAAACGGCTGCTGTGGCCGATTAAATCCAAGCAGTGGTGTGGTGTGTTTATTTCCTGGGTTAGGATGTGGGGTTGGTGGTAGGATGATGGTTGAGCTTGTGGGACTGAACAAATAGCCAGTGCCCTCTTCAAGTCAGGCTGGACTGGAGCGCAGCGGTGGGGGAGGACGCGCATGAAGAGGCCGGGCGGTGAAGGACTGGTGAGGAAAGGGTTAGTTGTTTGTGGGGGCGGGTTAGGAGGAAAGGCGGGAGTTGCTAGGGCGGCGGGGGGCGTGGCCGGAGCGGAGACGGAGGAAGGAGGCGGAAGTGAGGTCAGTGCGGCCAGGGGATTCAAACGCCCACCCACCCGACCCTATTGGAGGTGGAATGAGGGGAGCGTTGTTGTGTTATATGTCACGGCAGTCGCGGAGGCGGGGGAGGTCCTTGAAGTGGAGGAATATGGTGGTACCTGAGGATGGGAGGGCCCCGCGGGAGGGGCTAGACTCTCATTGAGGAGCTGGTAGGAACTAATTACGCGTTCCATCAGTTGCTGCCTCCGAGCTGGGTTCAACGGCTGGGGGCAAGATGGAGACGCAGGTGTTCCAGCGTTTATGGAGTTATTGGGGCTTCTAGGACCTCCCTCGTCATGGGTTAACTTATGTTATTTATTTTGTATGTATTCAATAAACGGCTGCTGTGGCCGATTAAATCCAAGCAGTGGTGTGGTGTGTTTATTTCCTCGGTTAGGATGTGGGGTTGGTGGTAGGATGATGGTTGAGCTTGTGGGACTGAACAAATAGCCAGTGCCCTCTTCAAGTCAGGCCGGACTGGAGCGCAGCGGTGGGGGAGGACGCGCATGAAGAGGCCGGGCGGTGAAGGACTGGTGAGGAAAGGGTTAGTTGTTTGTGGGGGCGGGTTAGGAGGAAAGGCGGGAGTTGCTAGGGCGGCGGGGGGCGTGGCCGGAGCGGAGACGGAGGAAGGAGGCGGAAGTGAGGTCAGTGCGGCCAGGGGATTCAAACGCCCACCCACCCGACCCTATTGGAGGTGGAATGAGGGGAGCGTTGTTGTGTTATATGTCACGGCAGTCGCGGAGGCGGGGGAGGTCCTTGAAGTGGAGGAATATGGTGGTACCTGAGGATGGGAGGGCCCCGCGGGAGGGGCTGGACTCTCATTGAGGAGCTGGTAGGAACTAATTACGCGTTCCATCAGTTGCTGCCTCCGAGCTGGGTTCAACGGCTGGGGGCAAGATGGAGACGCAGGTGTTCCAGCGTTTATGGAGTTATTGGGGCTTCTAGGACCTCCCTCGTCATGGGTTAACTTATGTTATTTATTTTGTATGTATTCAATAAACGGCTGCTGTGGCCGATTAAATCCAAGCAGTGGTGTGGTGTGTTTATTTCCTCGGTTAGGATGTGGGGTTGGTGGTAGGATGATGGTTGAGCTTGTGGGACTGAACAAATAGCCAGTGCCCTCTTCAAGTCAGGCCGGACTGGAGCGCAGCGGTGGGGGAGGACGCGCATGAAGAGGCCGGGCGGTGAAGGACTGGTGAGGAAAGGGTTAGTTGTTTGTGGGGGCGGGTTAGGAGGAAAGGCGGGAGTTGCTAGGGCGGCGGGGGGCGTGGCCGGAGCGGAGACGGAGGAAGGAGGCGGAAGTGAGGTCAGTGCGGCCAGGGGATTCAAACGCCCACCCACCCGACCCTATTGGAGGTGGAATGAGGGGAGCGTTGTTGTGTTATATGTCACGGCAGTCGCGGAGGCGGGGGAGGTCCTTGAAGTGGAGGAATATGGTGGTACCTGAGGATGGGAGGGCCCCGCGGGAGGGGCTGGACTCTCATTGAGGAGCTGGTAGGAACTAATTACGCGTTCCATCAGTTGCTGCCTCCGAGCTGGGTTCAACGGCTGGGGGCAAGATGGAGACGCAGGTGTTCCAGCGTTTATGGAGTTATTGGGGCTTCTAGGACCTCCCTCGTCATGGGTTAACTTATGTTATTTATTTTGTATGTATTCAATAAACGGCTGCTGTGGCCGATTAAATCCAAGCAGTGGTGTGGTGTGTTTATTTCCTGGGTTAGGATGTGGGGTTGGTGGTAGGATGATGGTTGAGCTTGTGGGACTGAACAAATAGCCAGTGCCCTCTTCATGAAGCTGCAGTGTCACAAATTTGACTAAGTTGTAATCGCAATGCGATTGATACAGGTTATATTAATCGCATTGCAAATTCTACTTAGAGCTGGGTTCCTAATGGTTGGCGTTGCTATGGCTGGTGTCACCCGGTGCGGTAGAAAATGGTGTCACCCCTGCCCCCCCCCCCCCCCCCCCCCCCGAAGCCATAATAAAGAGATAAAGAGAAAAAAAAAGAAGTCACTAAGTCAGCTCCAATCAGATATCTGCATAGACCCAGAGTCTTGGTCTATGTGCAGATATTTGATTGGAGCTGACTTCTTATTTTCTCTTTTGCACATAAACGTTTAAACTATATTCCTTAGTAAAAATGACCAGTCCACACCATGTGGGTTTATATTTATGAGGGCCCCCCTGAGCAAAGATTAGTAAATGTGGCCGGGTGGCCCCAGCCCACAGTTCAACCCAACCCCTTATGTCTCCTGGCCTGGGGCCGTCTCTATAATAATCCCCCAGTAATTTATGAATGGGGTTAGGTTATTAACTTATTATTATTGGGGTATTATTAAAATAATTTGGTCTATAAAGTTAGAGCCGCTCTACCTACTTCCTCCTCCCGGCACCAGAGACTCCTGCAGGGCAGCTGCCGCGGCACCCCACCACTCGCCAGGCTGCAGTGAGTCACACCTCCGTCCCCCTTTACCACCTGACGGCGCGACGTGCTTGCTTGCTTTAGAAGTTTAGAAGTTGAACTTGTGAGTGAGAACTCCTGCGCAGGGTGACACCAGTCTGATGGGGTGTCATCCGGTGCGGCCCATACCCACCGCACCCCCCTCGCAACGCCACTGGATCTAAGTTGTAATCGCAATGCGATTAATACAGGTTATATTAATCGCATTGCGATTACAACTTAGATCTGAGTTCCTAATGGCTGTATTGCTAGAATATAACGAAGATTGAGAATATGGTGCTATATTCGTCAATTCTAGCAATACAACCATTAGGAACTCATATAACCTGTATTAATCGCATTGCAAATTCAACTTAGATCTGAGTTCCTAATGGTTGTATTGCTAGAATTGACGAATATAGCACTATATTCTCAATCTTCGTTATATTCTAGCAATACAACCATTAGGAACTCAGATCTAAATTGTAATCGCAATGCGATTAATACAGGTTATATTAATCGCATTGCGAATTTAACTTACCACACTCTGCGTCAACTACGTAATTTTCCATGGGAGTTTTGCCATGGATCCCCGTCCGGCATGCCACAGTCCAGGTGTTAGTCCCCTTGAAACAACTTTACCATCACTATTGTGGCCAGAAAGAGTCCCTGTGGGTGTTAAAATTCGCCTGTCTATTGAAGTCTATGGCGGTTCGCGAACATTTGCGGAAATTCACGTTCGCCGTTTGCGAACAGAAAATTTTATGTTCGCGACATCTCTAATTCCCATGGACTATAATGAGCATATTTGCAAGCAAATGTGCTCAAAACTAAAACACATGCAGCGAATAAAGAATACTGATGGTTGAGGTTCCCTTTATGGTAATTGGTGTAAGGTGCTTCTGCGGCTGGGCCCCTGTGTTCGTGACGCCAGCACCGTAAGGTGCAATGAGCAGGAGAAGTGGAATGATGAGAGAGGCAGTGGTTGAACCATGCAGAAACTTTACTGGTCAGATGTAGTAAGGCTTCCAATAACATCACTTTGTCTTTCATACAGATGGCAAAAAGGGTAAAGTTGCAAAATTCAAATTAGCAGGCTACTTATGGCGAAGTGCATAGGTTACCTCCAGCCCACTTGAATGAAGGATGATGTTCTTACTTGTTCTTGGTTCCTGGTCATGCTCTGATCCCTCATTGATCTGATCCCACTATTAGTTTAGATCCTCTGTAAATGAGTATTCTGAGAGATGGCCTTTCTGTCCTTGGTTATGGTGGAGCTGCCGGAAGCTTAAAATCTCTCCACCTGGTGCAAAGGAGTCTGGAGTCTGATAAATGACACTTACCTTCTTTTGTCAATATAGTCTTTAGTTCAATGATCCAACAACCCAAGGGCGATCTCCCTCATGGCAGGCAAACACTCTGCTTCATTATTTGAAAAGGTTGTGATCTTCAGAGTAATAATCCCCTTGATACCCCTGGAAGGGTACTCTACAGCGTAGGATCCTATAGTCCTGATCTTTGGACTTAATGGTTGAAACCAGTTAGTTCTCCTGGGCCTCCTAACTCCTCCACTCCTATTCTCTACTCCCCTTTCACTTCATGTGTCTGCACTATATAAGTAGTTTGTTAGAGACCTCTAGTGGTGCAAATATGTAGTGCAGGTTACCAGCCTGAAATATGGATTTAGCAGCATAGACAAAGAAATAGTGTAAAATAACATCATATTACACAACAATTTGGAGTGGACCATACACACGAGAGTGGGACACTACACACACAGTGCTATCAATAACGGATAACACCTACCTCCTGTACCGATAGCTGCAAAAAAAAGCAAAGATGTAAATATCAAAATTACAAGTTTTATTGAATCTTTTCCCACAAAGTGTGGTAAAGGATTCGGAGTGTAATAATATTACAGGTAGAGATGAGTGAATTTCAAAAAAATTTGATTTGGCCGGTTCACCGAATTTTTCGAAAAGATTCTGTTTAATCCGAATTTATTTGCGGCAAATTACATTAAAAGATGGCTATTTCCGGGCTGCAGAGAGCATTTATAGGGGTGTAGAACACTGTGCCTTGCAGTAACACGCATAGGTAGTCTGCTTTGATAGTGAAATAATACTGTGAGTCCGCATGATATGCAGATGACAGGCGTCACACTTAGAATCACTGCATATTTCACTTATTTGGGCAGTTACGGGGCCAAAACTGACCAAATAACTGAATTATCAACTCAGCCTTACAGTTCGATGTTAGCGCCAAGAAGAAGCGTAGTCCTTTTACACCCTCGTTGATTCAACAGAGTAGACAGGGTGTCAGCAGTAAGTTTATGTTGATCTCACTGATTAATTTGCCCTTCCTCTGATCCATCAGAACAATAACCCACAAAAAACAGATCCTGTCTGTGGGGCATACGCCTTCACTCGGTCAGCATTTGCTCAATAATCCATCAGTATTGCTAAAGCCCAAAAAAACAGGAGTGGATCTAAAACAGAGATGACACGTGAACAGAATAGTTGCATGTCTTCTGTGTTTTGTACCCACTCCTGCTTTTGGCTACCAAATCATAAGCCAATTCTGATGGGACCATACAGGCCTTACAGCTGCTACACAGACAGGATCCTAATTTTTCCTTCCTTCTGACAGATCAGAAGAAAGGTCAAATAAATGATTATGTCAGCCAGGCCGAAAGCCAAAAAAAGTGGACCAGTCATGAAGTGGGGAGGGTGGGAACAGCATAGTGCTGAGGTGGAAGTAGCATGAAGAGACCACAGAGTGGCCCAATGACAGGGTCAGGAGGTGGAAGCAGTATGAGGAGGAAACCGAGTGGCACAATGACACAGTCTGGAATTGGCAGCAGTATGAGGAGGCCACCGAGTGGCACAATGGCAGAGTCTGGAGGTGGCGGCAGCAGCAGCATCAGGAGAAGGCTACCGAGTGGCACAATGAAAGAGTCTGGAGTTGGTAGCATCCGGAGAAGGCCACCGAGTGGCACAATGACAGAGTCTGGAGGTGGCTGTGGTATGAGAAAGCCACGCTTTCACCAATAATTGAAATGCATATGTATTTTTCTTTTTGTACTGAAATAGGCCACTAAACGCTTTCACCACAAATAACTGCAACAGTGAAGTGTGTATATATTATCTTTTTGTACTGAAATAGGCCACTAAAGGCTTTTTAACATACAGTCATGTGAAAAAATTAGGACACCCTTTGAAAGCATGTGGTTTTTTGTAACATTTTTAATAAATGGTTATTTCATCTCCGTTTCAACAATACAGAGAGATTAAACAAAGAAAACTGAAGAAAAGTCTTTTCAAGATCTTCTGTAAATGTCATTCTACAAAAATGCCTATTCTAACTGAGGAAAAAGATAGGACACCCTCACATGTATTCCCTCTTAAATTGGCTCAGATCTCACACAGGTATATCACACCAGGTGCACATAATTAGTAGATCGTTACTCTGCATGTTGAATGAGGCTTGCCCTATTTAAACCTCAGACATTTAGTTTGGTGTGCTCCTGACTGTTGAAGTGAGAGTGAGCACCATGGTGAGAGCAAAAGAGCTGTCAGAGGACTTCAGAAAAAAGATTGTAGCAGCCTATGAGTCTGGGAAGGGATTTAAAAAGATCTCAAAAGATTTTGAAATCAGCCATTCCACTGTCCGGAAGATAGTCTACAAGTGGAGGGCTTTCAAAACAACTGCCAACATGCCCAGGACTGGTCGCCCCAGCAAGTTCACCCCAAGAGCAGACCGCAAGATGCTAAAAGAGGTATCCAAAAACCCTAAAGTGTCATCTCGAGAACTACAGCAGGCTCTGGCTACTGTTGATGTAGAAGTACATGCCTCTACAATCAGAAAGAGACTGTACAAGTTTAACTTGCATGGGAGGTGTGCAAGGAGGAAACCTTTGCTTTCCAAGAGAAACATCGAGGCCAGACTGACATTTGCCAGCGATAAAGTTGACAAAGACCAGGACTTCTGGAATAATGTTCTTTGGACAGATGAGTCCAAAATTGAATTATTTGGACACAACAGCAGAGGACATGTTTGGCGTAAACCAAACACAGCATTCCAAGAAAAGAACCTCATACCAACTGTGAAGCATGGAGGTGGAAGTGTCATGGTTTGGGGCTGCTTTGCTGCAGCAGGACCTGGTCAGCTCACCATTATAGAATCCACGATGAATTCTACTGTGTATCAGAAGGTGCTTGAAGAACATGTGAGACCATCAGTTAGAAAATTAAAGCTGAAGCGGAACTGGACCATGCAACATGACAATGACCCAAAACATACTAGTAAATCAACCAAAGATTGGCTGAAAAAGAAGAAATGGAGAGTCCTGGAATGGCCAAGTCAAAGTCCAGATTTGAATCCCATTGAGATGCTGTGGGGTGACTTGAAAAGGGCTGTACGTGCAAGAAACCCCTCAAACATCTCACAGCTGAAAAAGTTCTGCATTGAGGAGTGGGGTAAAATTTCCTCAGACCGATGTCGAAGACTGGTAGATGGCTACAAGAACCGTCTCACTGCAGTTATTTCAGCCAAAGGAGGTAACACTCGCTATTAGGGGCAAGGGTGTCCTATCTTTTTCCTCAGTTAGAATAGGCATTTTTGTAGAATGACATTTACAGAAGATCTTGAAAAGACTTTTCTTCAGTTTTCTTTGTTTAGTCGGATTACTTTAATCTCTCTGTATTGTTGAAACGGAGATGAAATAACCATTTATTAAAAATGTTACAAAAAATCACATGCTTTCAAAGGGTGTCCTAATTTTTTCACATGACTGTAGCACTTGCACCCCAATAACAAGAACAAATTGCTGGAATGACAGAGCTGTATAATGGCTATTTGGATCCTCAAATAATCTTTCCCTGCACTTGAAAATCGCTTTTCTAGCACTGTCCCTAGTGCCTTCTGACATCTCTCCCTGCACTAAGATGCTGTGAAATTATTCCTCCCTATCCTTTCCCTACACTTATAAATCGTTTCTCACGTCTGTCCCTGCAATCACAACGCTGGAAAATGTCTGAATCCAAGATGGCCGCCATATTTATAGGGCTGTGACATCACAGGGCTGGCTGATGATTGGCTGCATGCATTGCATTATGGGGGATCCCGCCTTCCCGGAGTTTCTTGCCCCATGTCATCACATGTGTAGCCGCCATTTTAGGAAAAATTGCGTTTCGTTACCACGAAGCGCGAGGAAATTCGCATTTATTGTGAATCAAATTTTTCCTGAAATTCGGATCGAATTCCACTTTGTCAGCTTCAATTAGCTCATCTCTAATTACAGGCTATAGCTACTAGAGATGGGTCGTTGATCCAGGGAGTTATTCTGATTGCCTGATTGGAGTCGGGAAGGAATTTTTTTCCCCTTCAGTGGGGAAAATTGGCTTCTACCTTACAGTTTTTTTTTTGCCTTCCTCTGGATCAACTTGCAGGATAACAGGCCGAACTGGATAGACAGATGTCTTTTTTCGGCCTTATCAACTATGATATGTGGACGTTGACATTTGGCCAAAGCCTAAGGCTCCATTCACACGTCCGCAAATGGGTCCGCATTCGTGCGGACCCATTCATTTTCTATGGGGACAGAATGGATGCGGACAGCACACAGTGTGCTGTCAGCATCCGCATTTGCGGAGCGCGGCCCCGATCTTCAGTTCCGCAGATCCGCAAAAGATAGAACATGTCCTATTCTTGTCCGCAGCTTGCGGACAAGAATAGGCATTTCTATAGGGGGTGCCGGGCGGGTGTGTTGCGGATCCGCAATTTGCGGGTCCGCAACACACCACGGATGTGTGAATGGAGCATCAGGGTGTTATTCTGGTGCCTTCCTGGTATTCCCCCTTTAGCCCCTATACAGGGTTGTGGACTTCGCTGTGAGTTAGCAACTAGACTGCTTCCTCCTGGGATGACCCTGGTATACTTGCCAGCTGACCCTCATACTCAGGAAAACAGGCAGGATCAGGAAATGCTCAAAACCAGAAGCACAGTCTGAAAAGCAATGGAGAGGGGCGCAGCCGTAGCGAAATGCGGCTTGACTTAGGGGAAAGAAAGGGGCGGATAGGGTTAATTATTATAAGAGTGGAGTGTTCCGGTAGGAGAAAGGAAGTGGTGGAGCGGGTTATGGGATGTGAGTTTAGAGGATATTGGGGTGGGGCTTATTCAGTCAAAGGAAAGCGTGGGTATTAGTTGCACGTGCATCATGTCCGCCCTAGAAATGTTATTGGAGCAGGTTAGGGCAGTGGCTGCGGATCGGGGGTCGCAGTGGGTTCAGGAGACGCTGCAGGCAGTGTTGCAGGGGACCAGCCCGGTTGTGGTCCCTGCTGTTCCTGAGGTGCGGGCGCGAAGGTCTCTGCTTCCGGTGAGATTGAGCCCAGAGATTACCCCCCGGACCCGGCGGCGCCTAGGGAGCCCCGTTAGGGACCCTCCGGTACAGCAGCGTGGTAGTGGAGCTAGCGCTGCTCGCGGCCGTGCGGGGAGGAATCCCGTTCGGCGGTCGGGTCATGCGGGAGAGGGAAGGGTTAACCCCCCTCCTGTCTCCCAGCCAGCAATAGCAGTCAGGCCCGGTGCTGGAGTGCCTCAGCAGGGGACGAGCCTTTGACTTACCTCGGTCTCCGGTGGAGGGAAGGAGCCAGCAGCAGGATCGTAGCAGGGGAGTGCAGGCGGCCTTCAACACGGTAGGCCAGAGCGGCAGGCAGCAGGAGCAGGAAGAACTCGGCGCGCTGAGGCCCCCTAGTGGGTGCCGGAGGCAATTGCAGCATGGGAGCAGGGAGTGGCAGATGGCTCCGCCCCCTAAAAGGGCATCTGCGGAGGATGCTGCATTTAAAGGAACTGTTCCTGGTGAAGGCACTGCGGCGGTTGGTGCTGTACGGCCACCGTCCGGTTGGCCTGGACGCGGTGCGGATGACATCGCGGCAGTGGATCCTGGAGTACCTGCTTCCGGTTTTCCTGCGGAGGGGTCAGACGAAGAAGAGGAGCTTGCCCATGAGTCCACAGAGGATGAAGACTTCCAATTGGTGACCTGCGGGGACGCTGCTGAGTCGGTTGCAGCGGAAGTTGGTTCCGCGAGTGTCCGTGAGACGGAGTCCAGGCGTGCGGCGGCTGATGGGATCCAACCAGGGACGGCCAGGTTAGAGGAAGCCACGGGCGGGTCAGTGTGAAGGGGAGGGTGCTGTTGTTATCTGGTTTGTCGGCGTTGTTAGAGCGTGTGGGTTCTGGGATCGGACAATCGCCTGCGGCGATGTGGTCAACGGAGGTGCCGGCCTGTTTGGGAGCGGATGGTCCGATCACACAATCTGTAGCGGGAAGTGTGTCTGGGGATTCTGTGGCTGTGGCGGTGCCTGGGGTTGTGGTTTCTTCGGTGTCAGTTGCGGCGACCGGTAGTGGTGGTAAGACGGGTACGGAGGACGTGGTACGGTTGGCGGACACGGCAATGGGGGAAGTGTATGTCTATTTTGAGGGGCCTTTGGGGGCTCATCTGAAACTAGAGGTGAGGGAGAAGATTTATAGGGACGAATATGTTGAAATTTTTTCACTTTTGCCCCTAGAGAAGTTTAATTTATATAGGGTCAAGCTGGATGATTGCAAGAAGGAGGAGCGTTGTCGGTATTGATTGATACCGCGTACGTTCATGAATTGGTTACAGGAATTGGCAATTTTGGCAAGCGTGGTGGGGGAGAAGGTGCCGGAACATTGTTCCGCGCTTTTTGGATATATGGACTCTATTGGGGAGGCTTATAGGGTGTATGGGGGGGTGGCGTGGTTGCGTTATGATGAGTAGTTTCGTCAACGCAAGGCTATCCGCCCCAGTATTAGGTGGGATCACAAAGATATCAGCCTCTGTATGCGACTTATGGCGGCCCAGAAGGTGGGTGGTCAGCCCTTTCGTGGCGCGTCAGGGGGTATGTCAGGCGCAGAGTTGCCCTCTGTCGGGAGTAAAGGGGTCTGCTGGCAGTTTAATGAGGGGTACTGTAAGTTCCTGTCCGACTGCCGTTTTAGGCATGAATGCTCCGGGTGTGGGGGTGCCCATAGTTTCTCCCGGTGTTTTAAGAAGGGAAAAGGGAGGGGACAGGATGTTGTGCAGAAGAGGTTCGACACCGGTGAAGGTGGACGCAATGCTTCCCTTCCTAAATGAGTACCCTGATAGGGCGGCGGTGGAGTTGTTGCGTCAGGGGTTTGTTGATGGTTTTCGTATTCCGTGCTCTTCAGTTTGGGGGGGGGGGGCTGTGTGGTTCGGAACCGCATTGGTGAGGCCTGGGGTTGTCAGGGATAAGATTGAGAAGGAGGTTAACGCAGGGCGGGTTGCAGGTCTGTTTGCTGTCCCGCCGTTGCCGGTGTTGTGCGTTTCACCATTGGGGTTGGTTCCTAGGAAGGAGTCGAACAAGTTTTGGCTCATTCACTATTTGTCTTACCCGGCTGGGAGTTCGGGGAATGATGGGATTGACCAGGAGTTATGTTCTGTGTCCTACACGTCCTTTGATGCGGCGGTGGCGTGGGTGTGTCATTTCGGGCAGAGGGCGCTGTTGGCCAAGACGGATATAGAGGCGGCATTTAGTTTACTGCCTATACATCCGGAGAGCTTTCACTTGTTGGGTTTTGTTTGGGAGGGGCAGTTTTATGTTGATTGCTGTTTGCCGAAGGGTTGCGCGATTTCGTGTTCATTGTTTGAGAAGTTCAGCTCATTTTTGGAATGGGTAGCAAAACAGGAGGCTGGTTGGAAGTTGGTGCTGCACTATTTGGATGATTTCCTGTTTGTTGGGCCAGCGGGTTCCCGGGTTTGTTCCATTTTATTGCATACGATGGAGTGTTGCTGGTGCGTTTGGGGTTCCGTTAGCTCCGGACAAGACGGAAGGTCCGGCTACATCAGTGGGTATCGTTATTGATACGGAGCGCATGGAGTGTCACTTGCCGGAGGATAAGTTGGCGGATTTAGTTAAGGAAGTGTCCGGTTTGCGGGGACTTCGGAAAGTGCAGTTGCGCAGGGTTCAGTCGGTCTTGGGTAAGCTGATCTTTGCTTGTCGGATCCTGCCTATGGGCCGGGTTTTTTTTGCCGTAGATTGGTAATGGCGACTGCCGGGGTGGTTTCTCCGTGTCATTTTGTGGGGTTGTTGGCGGAGGTTAGGACAGATCTGGAGGTTTGGGAAAATTTTTTGCCCCTGTTTAATGGGCGATCTGCGTGGATGGACGAGTCGTTTTTTTTTTGCAAGGTCAATGGAGTGCGGGGTCCTGGCCGTATGACTGGCGTGGGGCTGGTTTTCTGACTAATCTGGCCTTGTTGGAATTGTTTCCCATCGTGCTAGCGGTGGAATTATGGGGTGATTGTTTTCGGAACAAGAGGATTCGTTTTTGTTGTGACAACATGGGCGTGGTGCAGTCTATTAATGCCCAATTTGCTAGTTCGCCGCCGGTGATTCGTTTGTTGCGGCATTTGGTGTTGAGGGGTTTGGAGTTGAATGCATGTTTTGTCGCAGTTCATGTTCCGGGTGTTGAGAATTCGGTGGCTGATGCTCTTTCTCGTTTCCAGTGGGATTGTTTTCGTCGACTGATGTTATTGGAGACATGTGTTCACTAAGGGATACGCACCGCCCGGTTTCTTTTGAGATATTGAATTTGTTGTGGAGCCAGGTGGGGGTTACTTGTGTGTCAGGGTATGAGGTGTGTCTGTTTTGTGCGTTTTTTTCGCTGGCATTTTTTGGGGCTTTCCGAGTGTCTGAGTTAGTGGCAAGAAATAGAGGCGGAGATGTAGGTTTGAGGCGTGGGGATGTGGTGCGCTGCCCGGAGGGATTGGATTGTTTTGTTTGTAGATCTAAAACGGATCCAGAGGGGCGGGAGAGGCGTTTTGTGCTGCTCCCCTTGTGGGGTTCTGTGGTTTGCCCCATCAGGTGTCTGGAGGAGTTCTGGGGGGTTCGACCTTATGTTGAGGGGGCATTGTTCGTGCACTTGGACGGGTCGGCCTTGTCGCGGTATCAGTTTGTGGCAGTTTTTGGGGGCGGCGGGTTTCCGGGCCACGGAGTTTGCATCGCACTCCTTTCGGATTGGAGCTGCTATCGAGGCTGCTCGGTGGGGCTTGGGGGACGATGTGATTCGGCGTATTGGTAGGTGGGAATCCACTTGTTTCCGTTCTTATGTTCGGCCTCATTTACTGTGACAGGGTGAGTTGCGGGATAGCTGGTTAGTGAGGCTCGGTGGCGGTTCAGGTATGATGGGTTGCGCTTTGTTAACTGCTGTTTTGTTCATTGGTTGTTCTGTTATGTTTTTTAGTGCCCACTGCGTGCTTGGCTTTGATTTTTGGCCACTCATATGTTTATTGGGGAGCCCAGAGAGCGGATGTGCGGAGGAACGGCAGGCAGTTGGGTTTTGAGTCCCATGAGCTTCAGGTCTGCTGGATTGGATTGTGAGGTTTGTTGTGGGGATGGGTGTTGCCGGAATTCTGTTTTTATGTTTCTCTTGATCGCCCTCCGGATATAGTGGTCATTCATGCTGCAGGGAATGATTTGGGTGTTCGTCGTTCCAGAGTCTTCATTAGGGATATAAAATTGGACTTGCTGCGGTTGTGGGCTGATTACCCGTCCTTGTTGGTGGTGTGGTCGGATATAGTGGCAAGGAGAGCTTGGCAGATGGCGCGGTCGGTAGAGAAATTGAACAGGGCTAGGGCCAAGGTCAATAGGGAGGTGGGCCGATTTGTGAAGCGGCATGGTGGGTTTGTGGTTCGACATAAAGACTTGGAGGATGCTTCCTCTTTGTTTTTGAGATCTGATGGAGTACATCTTAATGACATTGGGATTGACATGTGGATGTTAGGCCTGCGTGACGGTTTGGAGACGGCTTTGAAGGTGTGGAGGGACGAGCATAGGTGAGGTGACACCTATATCGTCTGGTGGCAGTAAAGAAGGGGATCCTGGGAGACAATATTTTGGTATAGGTGCATGGCTTTATCTTTATGGCGTGCATCTATGAGGTTTTGGTGGTAAATGGAAAACTGGGGACCCTGATGGGGCTAATAGCCTTGCAGGGGTATAAATCGTGGATTTGGGGCCCTTGGATCAAAGAGTGCGGCCGAGGGTAAAAAAGTGATTTAATACATGGGCCGGATGCTCAGATAGCCTTCTAGGATCCCTCTGTGTCTTATGGTTATAATATACACTCACCTAAAGAATTATTAGGAATTACCTGTTCTATTTCTCATTAATGCAATTATCTAGTCAACCAATCACATGGCAGTTGCTTCAATGCATTTAGGGGTGTGGTCCTGGTCAAGACAATCTCCTGAACTCCAAACTGAATGTCAGAATGGGAAAGAAAGGTGATTTAAGCAATTTTGAGCGTGGCATGGTTGTTGGTGCCAGGCGGGCCGGTCTGAGTATTTCACAATCTGCTCAGTTACTGTGATTTTCACGCACAACCATTTCTAGGGTTTACAAAGAATGGTGTGAAAAGGGAAAAACATCCAGTATGCGGCAGTTCTGTGGGCAAAAATAGATGGACCAAATGGTTCTTATCTGCCGACACATTCTATGTAAAAATGCCTTGTGGATGCTAGAGGTCAGAGGAGAATGGGCCGACTGATTCAAGCTGATAGAAGAGCAACGTTGACTGAAATAACCACTCGTTACAATCGAGGTATGCAGCAAAGCATTTGTAAAGCCACAACACGCACAACCTTGAGGCGGATGGGCTACAACAGCAGAAGACCCCACCGGGTACCACTCATCTCCACTACAAATAGGACAAAGAGGCTACAATTTGCACGAGCTCACCAAAATTGGACTGTTGAAGACTGGAAAAATGTTGCCTGGTCTGATGAGTCTCGATTTCTGTTGAGACATTCAAATGGCAGAGTCCGAATTTGGCGTAAACAGAATGAGAACATGTATCCATCCTCTGATGGCTACTTCCATCAGCTAATGCACCATGTCACAAAGCTTGAATCATTTCAAATTGGTTTCTTGAACATGACAATGAGTTCACTGTACTAAAATGGCCCCCACAGTCACCAGATCTCAACCCAATAGAGCATCTTTGGAATGTGGTGGAACGGGAGCTTCGTGTCCTGAATGTGCATCCCTCAAATCTCCATCAACTGCAAGATGCTATCCTATCAATATGGGCCAACATTTCTAAAGAATGCTATCAGCACCTTGTTAAATCAATGCCACGTAGAATTAAGGCAGTTCTGAAGGCAAAAGGGGGTCCAACACTGTATTAGTATGGTGTTCCTAATAATTCTTTAGGTGAGTGTATGTTAAAAGTATTAAGTTTAAAGTGGTTATAATATATGTTAAAAGTATGGTATTTTATTTATGGTTGTTTAATAAATTGCCGCTACGGCCTTTACACCAAGTACGGTTGCTGTGTTTTTATTGATCAGGGAGGGGGTAAAGGGGTAGAGGATAGGAGCCAGAATCTCTTCCATCCCATGAAGTCAGAAAAGCAATGGAGCGGGGAGTAGCCGTAGCGAAATGCGGCTTGACTTAGAGGGAAGAAAGTGGCGGATAGGGTTAATTATGATAAGAGTGGAGTGTTACAGTAGGAGAAAAGAAGGGGTGGAGCGGGTTATGGGATGTGAGTTTAGAGGATATTGGGGTGGGGCTTATTCAGTCAAAGGAAAGCGTGGGTAGACGTTGCCCACCCGCCCTCCCTTATGTGTTGCTTCTTTGTCGCAGCGGGCAGTAAAGAAGGGGATCCTGGGAGGCAATATTTTGGTATAGATGCATGGCTTTATCTTTACGGCGTGCATCTATGAGGTTTTGGTGGTAAATGGAAAACTGGGGACCCTGATGGGGCTAATAGCCTTGCAGGGGTATAAATCATGGATTTGGGGCCCTTGGGTCGGAGAGTGCGGCCGAGGGTAAAAAAGTGATTTAAAACATGGACCGGATCCTCAGATTGACTTCTAGGATCCCTCTGTGTCTTATGGTTATAATATATGTTAAAAGTATAAGTTTAAAGTGGTTATAATATATGTTAAAAGTATGGATTTTATTTATGGTTGTTTAATAAATTGCCGCTACAGCCTTTACACCAAGTACGGTTGTTGTGTTTTTATTGATCAGGGTGTGGGGTTAAACGGAGAAGTCAGAACAGGAACCAAAACTAGAACACAGGATTTGAAAACACTGGAAAAGGCAGACTGGAACAAGGGCAGGGCAACACAGACAGACCACGGCAGGAACTCAGGCAGTAACAGGTCAGACATGACAATGGACACAAGACAAACATACAGACTTTACAGGGAACAGAGCAACAGAAGCAGCTGGAAATTATTTCTGTTGCTCAGCCAAAGGGCAGAATACACAGACAGAACATATAACTGAACTAATTAGTCCACAGCACCCACAGGTGCACACAAACAGAAAGAGGGATTAACCTCTACATGGAACATATAACACACAGCAAGGAAGGGCAATTAACCCCTGCCTTGCTGAACAGAACAGAGAGGAGAGACATACCAATTGTCATGGCCACACCACAAAGTATCCACGGGCAGTACATACAACACAGAGGCTAATATGCACTGCCACATAGCCACGTGGCTCTAGATACATACCACCAGCCTCTGGCAACCAGCCTACATGGCATACAAAGGGACACCACAAGTATCCACGGCCAGTACACACAAGACAGAGGCAGGTGTGCACTGCCACACTGACACATAGAAACATAGAATGTGTCGGCAGATAAGAACCATTTAGCCCATCTAGTCTGCCCAATATACTGAGTACTATGGATAGCCAATGGCCCTATCTTATATGAAGGATGGCCTTATGCCTATCCCATGCATGCTTAAACTCCTTCACTGTATTTGCAGCTACCACTTCTGCAGGAAGGCTATTCCATGCATCCACTACTCTCTCAGTAAAGTAATACTTCCTGATATTACTTTTAAACCTTTGCCCCTCTAATTTAAAACTATGTCCTCTTGTAGCAGTTTTTCTTCTTTTAAATATTCTCTCCTCTTTTACCTTGTTGATTCCCTTTATGTATTTAAAAGTTTCTATCATATCCCCTCTGTCTCGTCTTTCTTCCAAGCAATACATGTTTAGGTCCTTTAATCTTTCCTGGTAAGTTTTATCCTGCAATCCATGTACTAGTTTAGTAGCTCTTCTCTGAACTCTCTCCAAAGTATCAATATCCTTCTGGAGATATGGTCTCCAGTACTGAGCACAATACTCCAAATGAGGTCTCACTAGTGCTCTGTAGAGCGACATGAGTACCTCCCTCTTTCTACATGGCCCTAGATACACACCACTACTTTACGGCAAACAGCCAACAAGGCATACAAGCACCACATGAACAGGCATCGTAATACCCTTCTACTCCACACAACAAAAGTCATGCGTTTAAGAGAATACCACCTTGGAAGGTCCTTCCCTTAGCTTGGAACAGGTCTGTATCTTTTTTTAAGGATCCTCCTACGTTTACTATGTGTTCTGTCATTGGTTCCAACATAGACCATGACAGTTGGGTCCTCACAAGCTCTTCTCAGTAGTTTATCAACTTATTCCACTGCATACCAAACCCTGGCACCAGGAAGGCAGCAATTTTTTGGGGTTTTGAAGGTCTGAGTATCAGGGGATTATATAATTATATAATCAGGAAGATGGATAGCAAAAACCACTAGTTTTCTTTACCTGCACTACCATCCATGTTGACGATTAGCTGAAGAGATTAGCGAGAGCAGAATATGCTTGGGCTGCCATTTCTACAACTGACACCCTTACATCATCAAACAACTTTGCTATTTTGCTTGGGAGGACAGAAATAGAAATATGCAGCGTACTCAAGTTGTGTGTAGTAGGTGTTTCTGGGTGATGTAGTGCAATATACACTAACCTGGTACAGCTGACTCTCTGCAAGGGCAGGTATAGGTAAGGAATAGTTCGTGACGCCAGTGCCAAGTAAACGGTGGCACGCCGTTTGCGGATGCAGGAATAAATCGAGGAAACGTAGTCTTAAAACAGAACTCCAACTTTAGTAGTTTTCCAAGCAGAGACAATATAGGAAATGCAGTTCCTAAGCATACAGTAGATTTTGCAATTCGGTCGATGCAGGCAATTCAGTTATAGCAGGGTAATTACAGAGTGTTGAACACAGGACTTGCAGCACAGGAGCTTGCACTCTAATTCTGTCTGATCCTGGAATACAGCAATTCTTCACCAAGGCCCATTAACCTAGTTCTGGCTTTATATCCTTGGCTATGGCTTCTATAAGTACCTCCTCTGTCTTTCTGAGTACCTCTGGCTTTCCTGATCTTTGCCTCTGTCTCTCTCAGCTTCTGGACACTTCCTCAGGCTCTAGAAACTTCTGAGCTGTGGTCTAGACTGACTTCTGCACTCCACACTAGATCAGGTTACACTGACTTTTCCCTTCCTTGTCTGGCCCTTATATAAACTAGGGCTCCCTAGCTCCCTCTAATGCCTAAGAGCTGGAATGACACCCCTAGCCGGCCTGTACTTGCAAGTTTCATAGCAACAGGGAAATACACGCATTACATTACATGACATTTTATAAAACTGACATATACCAACTTCCCCATAATTAAGGAGGGACGACAGCACACCAAGTGACCTTTGGTAGTGACGGGTATTACAGTCCCCGTACACTACATACCCCACTGCTTTAAGCTGAGTACGACCCCGTACTCCATCATGGGTCGCCCAACTGGAATCTCTACCTGAAATAGAAAAAGAGACATGCAGGCATACATACATGTAATTAATCTGCATTTACATTTACATCAGGTCCAATTGGCAAAGGTGCAGGGTAGTGACAAGGGGCGTCGTTCTCTTCTCTCAGGATAGTGAATGGAACGGGGGCGCTGACCTGGCACAGCGTAACATTAGAACCAGGATAGTCCATGACAATGAATAAGTCCATGATAAAACAGTAGAAAACGGTATAAAAGTTCTTGGAGGCTCAAATAACAAACATGAGTCCGTACCCAGGTTATTTCTTATTAAATCACAGAGGCTCTCATGCGGTGGAGTCCATCTCTGGGCACATTTCCTTAGTATGAAGTTGCACAATAAAATGACAGCATAATAACGGAACTACCCAGGGGTTTCCTGTGGGTGTAGCACAGGCAAGGGCTCACGTGGGGGAGTCCATTCTTGCGCACAAATGTCCAACAAGGTATTCCCAGTAACAACGGTTTGGGAGGAGACGCCACCAGAATAGTCAAAGTCTCCTAAACGGACTGGCGGACGTCCCCTGGTCATCCGGGTAGACCTTCTCAACACAGGGGTCTCCTCTTCCCTTAGCAACGAGGTAGGAGGGAGAGGAGCAACAGGAGGGTCTCCATCCGTGAGACCTCGGTCAGGAACAACTGGAACAACAGGAACAACAATATCCACTACAGGGGGAACTGGATCCAGGGCATCTTGAACCGGCTCTTCTGGAGGTAAAACTACAGTAGGTGCCGGAGCAGGCACCAGCAAGTTCAACCACGGTGTCAGAAGCCAATGCATGGGATCAGCGTCATACCTGAGATTACTGACAGCCTGCATAGGATCCTCGGGCGGTATTGCTGACTCTGGCACAGGATATTCAGATCCGGAACTCTCGGCACTAGGTTCTGGTGTCAGGCAGAGCTTCAACCGGTTTCGGTGTACAATTTGGGATCCCTTGTCTTCCCGGGTGATCTCATAAGTGTGAGTTCCAACATTTGGGATTGCAGTGACAACATAGGGACTTCGCTCCCACTTACTGTCCAATTTGCTGGTACGACGGTTATTCTTTAACCATACCACGGCCCCTATGGTCAAGGGTTCTGCATGGGCTGCCTGATCATAGTCTCTCTGCTGTCGGTCTCTAGCAAGGTCCATACGTTCCTGAACAATGGCTTTGGCTGCATCTAATCGCCTTTGGTGCTCAGCAACCCAGTCGGTGTTAGGTAATGGGTTAATGCAATCAGGCACATGTATGTCCAATGAATGATCAGCAGGCAATGTTCCTTGGCGCCCAAACATCAAGTAAAAAGGGGTATACCCGGTGGAACAATGTATGGTATGATTGTATGTGAACATGAGCTGTGGCAACAGACTGGGCCAATCTCCTCTGTTCTCAGGAGGCACGGCCCTCAGCATCTCTATCAAGGTCTGATTCATTTTTTCACATAATCCGTTACCTTGAGGATGGTAGGCCGTCGTCCGGATCTTCTTACAGTTGTGTAAGCGGCACAGTTCATGGAACAGATGGGACTCAAAAGCAGGTCCTTGATCGGTGAGGATCTTTTCTGGACATCCATAGGGCAGGAGGAAGTGCTTCCAGAACATTTCGGCTGTAGTCTTGGCTGTCTGGTCTCTCACAGGCACTGCTACAACAAACTTTGTGAAATGGTCAATAATAGTCATGGCATAAGCATACCCTGAGCGACTAGGCTCCAGTTTTACATGGTCGATGGCGACAAGTTCAAGAGGACGAGTACTTACAATGGGTCTCAGTGGTGCCCTCTGATCATGGTGCTCACTTCGTTTCAAGGCACAGGCTACACACTCTCGACACCACTTCTCCATGTCTTCTCTCATGCCTACCCAGTAAAACCGCTGGCGGATAGTAGCTTCAGTCTTTTGGACCCCAAAGTGACCGGATTGATTGTGGTACATCTCCAACACCATACCTGCATCTCGTCGGGGTATGAGAATCTGGTGTACTCTTTCGTTGGACACTGGGTCTAGGCTTCTCCGTAGCAATAGGCCCTTTTGTATGAAGAGTTGATGGCGCTGTCTCCACAGTTTGATGAGCTCAGGATCTGCACTCTTACGCCGAATCCTCTCAGGGGCTCTGCCACTAGTAATGAAGTCCAACAACTCACCCAGCACTCTACTTTCAGACTGTAGTTTCACCCACCTTTCTTCTTTAGGTTCAGGCCTACTGGAGGGTGAAGGAACTGCCGCTCTGTTATTGGTAGCTCGAGCCTGATCCTGTTGAGCAAATTTGTTATAGAAAGCCGGCATCTCTACATCTTCCCAAGCATCTCGCACATCATCAGGAGCTGTCTCTGTGGGAAGCCTGGATAAAGCATCAGCATTATCATTAGTACGTCCAGCACGATACTTTACAGAGAAATTATAGTTGGCAAGGCGAGAGGCCCATCTCTGCTCCAAGGCCCCCAATCTAGCTGTATTGAGATGTGCCAGAGGGTTATTGTCAGTGAATGCAATGAACGGGGTGGCGGCTAGATAATCCTTGAATTTTTCTGTCACCGCCCACACTAATGCCAGGAACTCTAGTTTGAAGGAACTATAATTCTGGTCATTTTTCTCAGCTCCTTTCAGGGAGCGGCTTGCATATGCTATCACTCTCTCTTTTCCCTCTTGGATCTGGGCTAACACAGCTCCCAGGCCTCGCTTGCTAGCATCAGTATAGAGATGGAAGGGCTTGCTATAATCTGGATAACCTAACACTGGAGGCTCGGTCAGTTTCTTTTTTAGCAATTGGAACGCTATCTCTCTTTTCTCATTCCACTCAATGGGCACAGGAGTTCTAGGACTCTTTTTGGGTTGCCCCCTCAAGAGCTCCTGGATAGGATCAGCTATTTGAGCAAAATGGGGGATAAAACGTCTATAGTAGCCGGCAAAACCCAGGAAACTCCTCACCTCTTTGACAGTAGTAGGAACCGGCCAATTACAGACAGCTGACAATTTATCAGGGTCAGGTTGCACTCCCTCTCCGCTTACTATATGCCCCAGGTATCTTACTGCAGGTTTGAGCAGGTGACACTTGGATGGCTTTACCTTCAAGCCATATTTGATAAGGATTTCAAATACTTCTGCCAAATGTTTCAGATGGTCCTCATATGTTTTTGAGTACACAATGACGTCATCAAGATACAGCAGCACTGTTTCGAAGTTTTTGTGACCCAAACACCGTTCCATTAGTCTCTGGAAAGTTCCTGGGGCATTACATAGCCCGAACGGCATACAATTGAATTCGAACAGGCCCATGGGAGTAGTGAAGGCAGTCTTTTCTCTATCTGCAGGGGCCATGGGTACTTGCCAGTAGCCACTGGTCAAGTCCAATGTGGAGAAATAGGCAGAGGAGCCCAGAGCAGTTAGTGACTCCTCAATGCGGGGCAGTGGGTATGCATCTTTGTGGGTTATTTGATTAATTTTCCTATAATCCACACAGAAACGGATACTACCGTCCTTCTTCTTTACAAGAACCAGGGGTGCAGCCCACGGACTACGGCTGTCCCGGATCACATTAGAGTCTTTCATTTCTTGGATCATTTCCTTTACAGTCTGATATGAAGTAGGTGGTAAGGGTCTGTATCTCTCCTTGATAGGAGGATGAGAGCCAGTAGGTATGGTGTGTTGTATGACACTAACCTCTCCATAGTCAGTAGCATGCTTACTGAAGGCCTGGTGGTGCTCCTTGACAAGCTGTAGAATCCCTTCTTGTTGATGTTGGGGGGTAGTCTCGTCCCCTACATGGAGCTCTTCCCACCAGGGCACTTGTGGCTGGGTCACCGGCGAACATCTGCTGTCTGCAGCTGGCGGCTTTTCTGTCACTGGAAGACGAATGATGTCTTGGAAGGACACCTGGGACAGCTGGGCAACAGGGCAATGCTTAGTAAGCGCAACAGGATGATTACTCAGATTAATCAGACGGACAGGTACTTTACCTTGGGAGACGTTCACCAGGCACTTGGCAGCTCTCACATAAGGATAATCCTCCATCTGGAGTGGTTCCACCAGGGCTGGATAATCTCGGCCTTCGACTCCCAGGACAGCACGACACCACAAAAGAGTTTGAGAATTAGGAGGCAAAGTCACAGGCTTAATATCACGGATCCTGGCAGTACAAATTTCTCCTTTCCCATTAGCAAACCTCTGCTGGGCACTTAACACAGTAATAGTCTTTTGAATCACCCTCCTGGATGCAGAGGAAGCAGTGGGCAAAGTCTGATGTAATACAGCAAGTATTTCTGAATAACAGTTTTTGAAGACATTGGTGCCTAGAATGACAGGATGTCCTCCTCTGTCACCGGCCTGCACTACGATCACTCCCTGTTGAGGCAGGGTTACTTCTCCCACCTGCAGGGTGGGTTCCCAGTATCCATGAACCTTTACTGGTTTGCCATTGCTGGCGATAATTTCCACCCAGGATTCAGGCGGTTGGGTCAACTGGTTGGTGTCCCAGAACTTTTCAAATGCAGGCAGCTGAATAGTAGTGACCTGAGACCCAGTATCTAATAGGGCTTCAAAGGGGACCCCGTTGATCTCTATATTGATTTTAGGATGGGATCCTACATAACGTGGCATCCAATTTGGATCCTCTGGACCTAGTGTTCTACCTCCCGAGGGGTGGTCCTCAGCCTCAGGGGTTGCCCGTTTAACTGCCAGCACGTGGATTCCGTGTGTCCCAGCTTTTTGCAGTATGTACACACGGGCTTCTTGCGACCTCTATTACGCCTCCCAGGATCCCTGGGGTGAGTCTCTTGGTATGGAGGTGAGAACGGCCTAGGAGATGACAGGAACTCTTCTTCTGTCATTATGGGTTTTTCCCATTCCTCTATTTTTCTGCACACCTTCTCTAGACTTTTAGTGAGGTGATTTACTTGCTCTGTCAGCATGGCAATAGTATCAGTAGCTGACACTTGAACAGCTTGGCCGGCCTCAGCTCGGTTAGTGACAAGCGGTTTTGGCTTGCAGGCTGATGACTCAGATAGGGCGCTCAACTCAGGAGATACTGTGGACCCCAGAATTTTTATAGCCAGTTCTTTAAAGTCCAGAAAGGCACTGTTAGGGTGCTGGGCGGACAGCATCTTTAACTGGGTCCTTATTTGTTCACTAGACACCCCGTTGATAAATTGTTCCCTCAGGGTCTGGTCCCGGTTATCAGCCTCTTTGGGATCTATCTGGATTACAGCCCCTAAAGCTTCCTGAAGTGATAGGGCAAAGTCACGGAGGGACTCACCGGACTTCTGTTTCTTGCCAAAGAAGTGCATCTTTATCTCTGAGGCAGTCCTAGTTTCAAAAGTGGCTCTGAGGCGGGTGAATATCTGTTCTAGAGTACTCCGCTCAGTAGCAGGCCAGGATAATACCTCCCTGCGGGCAGCTCCCTCCAGCTGCGCTAGCAGGATTTCCATTTGCTGGTCGGCATTTATAGGGTACAATCGGAATAGTGCCAGCAACTTTTCTTTAAAGTCCCTTAGGGTATGGGTCTCTCCCCTGTAGCGGGGGAACCATGGTGCCCCGAAATAGTAGGGCATGGTAAAGGGCATCATGCTAGGGGCTGTAGGGTGATCAGGAGCCGCAAGCTCTCCTGGGGCCGGCTGCTCAGGCACTCCTGGCTCTGACATGGTAGTCTATTGAGAGGTGGCCGCTGGCGACTAAAGGGGCCGGAACACTCCCCTTCCCTCCGGTTACAAGTGCTTACCGGTATCGCTGGTCTTGCGCAGGCCAAGTCTCGCGAGATTCCGGACGTCCTGAGACCGCGGTGACGCAGGAGAAGCAGGGCCGCGGCGGTGCGATGATGAAGAGGGGCGGGACTCTCTGTGTCTTTGCAGGGATCCGCCCACGAATGTCCTCAGCGGTGCGGGAAACTTTACTCCAGGCAGCCGGTGGCCATCTTTAGCAAAACGCTGTCCATTCACTGACAGCAAGCAGGATTGTAAAAAGTCCACAAAACCACACTCCAATGCGGCGATTTTCTTCCTCTGGGTAGCGCAACACTGCACAGCGCTTTTTAGAGGTTTTTGGTACACTTTGGGTACGATTTTCAGTCCACAAAGTCCACTTGAATAAAACAGGAAAATGTCACTTTGGTCACAGGGCAACGGTATAAGGCACAAAGTTCACGCTTCTTGCACTAGAAAGCGTGCGTATCCTGTTCGTGACGCCAAAAGAGAAGGTGCAGCGTACTCAAGTTGTGTGTAGTAGGTGTTTCTGGGTGATGTAGTGCAATATACACTAACCTGGTACAGCTGACTCTCTGCAAGGGCAGGTATAGGTAAGGAATAGTTCGTGACGCCAGTGCCAAGTAAACGGTGGCACGCCGTTTGCGGATGCAGGAATAAATCGAGGAAACGTAGTCTTAAAACAGAACTCCAACTTTAGTCGTTTTCCAAGCAGAGACAATATAGGAAATGCAGTTCCTAAGCATACAGTTGATTTTGCAATTCGGTCGATGCAGGCAATTCAGTTATAGCAGGGTAATTACAGAGTGTTGAACACAGGACTTGCAGCACAGGAGCTTGCACTCTAATTCTGTCTGATCCTGGAATACAGCAATTCTTCACCAAGGCCCATTAACCTAGTTCTGGCTTTATATCCTTGGCTATGGCTTCTATAAGTACCTCCTCTGTCTTTCTGAGTACCTCTGGCTTTCCTGATCTTTGCCTCTGTCTCTCTCAGCTTCTGGACACTTCCTCAGGCTCTAGAAACTTCTGAGCTGTGGTCTAGACTGACTTCTGCACTCCACACTAGATCAGGTTACACTGACTTTTCCCTTCCTTGTCTGGCCCTTATATAAACTAGGGCTCCCTAGCTCCCTCTAATGCCTAAGAGCTGGAATGACACCCCTAGCCGGCCTGTACTTGCAAGTTTCATAGCAACAGGGAAATACACGCATTACATTACATGACATTTTATAAAACTGACATATACCAACTTCCCCATAATTAAGGAGGGACGACAGCACACCAAGTGACCTTTGGTAGTGACGGGTATTACAGTCCCCGTACACTACAAATAGCCTTATATGCGACCCCTTTCTACTCCCCTAACTACATTAACCCAGCTGCTTGCATGCTCCTTATGACCCATATCTCCATTCTCCATTTCTGCCCAGATAATGTGTCCATCAATTGGGTATCAGGGAACATAACATACTACAAACACTAAAATATTTTTGTTTACATACACCATTCAAAAACATTAAAACTCCATAATTTCAAGCAAAAAACAAAAACACGAACCATGAGGACAAAGGATAAAATGGTGTAGTGGCAAGAGGGGATGGGAAAAAGAAAGAGGTAAGATGTGAGTCCATAAAGGGCAAATGCACTTTGCAAGTGCACAAGTATAGGTATGTGTACTGGCCCTTTAAGACTCGAGAAGCGCACACCCTACAGGCAGGCTGGAGAGGAAGGGCTGGAAAGCAAAGGCAATGGTTTGCATGAGGAAAGGGCACAAGTGACTCCAGTGGCCAGGCCTGCTGCTGAAGGGCAAAGGAGGGACAGTGGGTCAAGACCACTGAAACAACAGATGAATCAACTTAGTAAGTGAAGGGGGCCCTTACCCACACAGAGCAGCAGGATGGTGGTGGGCAATATCCTCCAACATGAAAATACACTCTCTCTTTTTTGGTTCAGACTGTGCCATAACATTTTCAGAACAGCAGGAGCATTACATTTTCCTCAGACTCCCAAGATCTTTCTTCTGGCCCAAAGCGCTTCCAGTCCACCAGGTAAAACATTTTGCCTCTGATTCATATTTAATATCCTCATGACTTGAAATTTTTCCTCTGGCACTGGCAGAAACGAATGTGTATACAGATTAGGAGTAGCAGTTCAGCACAAATGGTCTGAAGAGTGACACATGGAAAGAGTTGGGAATACAAAGGGATGGAGACAAATAGAGCTTATTACAAATTGGGTTCATTTGGCTGATAGAAATAAAGCGATGAATCCAGCATCGAAGTTAGCAATTGTTGTGTTTTATTCAGTATAGTACAGATCCATACAGTGACAGCATCACCTCAGTGTTCCAAGTGAACGTCTACGCGTTTCGAACATGTTCTTAGTCGTGACCGATCAGAGATCCAAATGGCCATGTCTATATAGGCTAGTCACAACCTCTCCTCCCACCTCCAGGTGATAGCTAGAAGGAGCTAATTGCAGCACACCCAAGGCACGGCCAATAGGAACAACTGAAATTAACATTGGTGCAAATATAACATCTATAAAAACCAAGTGGATGCACATAAAAATATATATATACTATTTGGGCCCCTGGGTCCCAATCAGGAATAATAGAACATGCCAGTCTCCGAAAAATTCTGCAAAAACGAGACAGTGGCTAAAAACCTATATAGCTTCATGAAAAAAACGCATGGTCCAAATAGTTGTTTACAATGTTAAAAACAGAGAAATGCAAATTGGACATGGCGAAAGTATCCAACTGCTAATCTGGATGAAACAACACAATAGCAATATGTATAAGCACACCAGGAATGGACCAAATCCTAATAAAGATACATGAGTTCCTTCTTTAGATTCAGACCATTCGGATGTCTTGTTTTTAATCGTAGAATCCAAAAGGCCTCCCTTTGTATTAATCACCTTTAGAAATCACCCCCTCGAATAGAGGGAAAAACTTGCTCGATTCCAAAAGCAGAAAAAGTTCGTAAGCTCCTACCATGTATCGAAACAAAGTGCCTGGCAGCGTTCGAAATATTGACATATGAAGAATTAGTGACATAATTCAAATGTTCGAGAATTCTATTTTTCAACCTTCTTGTAGTGCTTCCCACATAAAGGAGGTCACACTGGGTACATCTGATAACATAAATTACCCCAGTGGTATTGCAATTTATATAAGATTTAATGGGGAAGGTTGAAATATGTTCTGAATCCTCGAAGATTTTGGTGGGGACAACATAGCCGCAGGTTTTGCAGGGATGACTGCCGCACCGTGTGAACCCGGTATATATAAGCCAGGTATTGGTATAAGTTATTTTCGAAGCTGATTTGAATAATGAAGGGGACAGGGATGAAGCCAGCGTGGGAGACCGTCTGGCTGCCACTCTGTAGCCATCCTGCAGTAAACCATGTAAAATATCGTCCTCATATAGAATCTATATACATTCCGATACTACCTGTTTGACCTGCTGAAATTGATTACTGTAGGTAAGAACCAAGGTAGGTAGATTAATGCGATCTTTCACACCCTCTTTGTTTCCTTCCTTCCCTGCCTTATCATTTCTCCCAAAAAGTAATGTCTTACGATTTTTCGTCTGTGCTATTTTTTTCAGCCCTCTTAATCATCCAGATGGGGTTAAAGGGTTTCTATCACTTGGCATCACATATTTAGCTGTCAGACACTAGCGATCCGCTAGTGTTTGCTCTAACAAACCATCCTAATATGATAGGTTTTGGGGCAGCCGTTTCACTAAAATAAGAACTTATATCTATATGCTAATGAGCCTCTAGGTGCTATGGGGGCGTCATTAGCACCTAGAGGCTCCGTCTACCTTCATAAACTGCCGCCGCCCAGCGCGTCCCTCCAGCCCGCCCATCTCCTGCTGAATGCGATCCTCCCCGTGCGCATCTCTGTTCGGCGCATGCGCAGTAAATGTCTGACCGCTTCCCTGCTCAGACATCTCCACTGCGCCTGCGCCGATGACATTATAGTGCTCCGAGGAATAGGCGCAGTGGAGATGTCTGTGCAGGGAAGCGGTCAGACATTCACTGCGCATGCGCCGAACAGAGACGCGCACCCGGGAGGATCGCATTCCGGAGGAGATGGGCGGGCTGGAGGGACGCGCTGGGCGGCGGCAGTTTATGAAGGTAGACGGAGCCTCTAGGTGCTAATGACGCCCCCATAGCACCTAGAGGCTCATTAGCATATAGATATAAGTTCTTATTTTAGCGAAACGGCTGCCCCAAAACCTATCATATTAGGATGGTTTGTTAGAGCAGACACTAGCGGATCGCTAGTGTCTGACAGCTAAATATGTGATACCAAGTGATAGAAACCCTTTAAAAAAAGCCCACACTGCGGAGCCATGTGCTGGCGCCCTGGGAGTGCCAGATGTGACCGTGCATGGTAGATGGCTCGCTCCAGATACATTTGCAGTCTGCTTTTTGCCTCCTGTGCACTATAAGTTCTGCCTGCTTCTCCTCCCTATCTGCTGCTCCGTCTCTCCCTCTGAACTCCCCTCCTCTTCCTCTCTTGTGGGCAGCCACGTGACGTCCATTGACACGTCATCATTGTCACCTTCCCCACCACTAACATTAGAGATCTCGGAGTAGACAGTAACAGCGGGGACCAACTTCCTTGGACTGATCTGGGTACTGTCGTCAGACTGCTGGGTGGCAACCGTTGATACCTCCTCTTCCTGATCTGATGCCAAGAATAGCTGCGCATCAGAAAGGTCTTGGAATGGATGGGAAAATAATTCCTCTGACTTGAGCGGGGGGGATATGGTGGTGGTGGTGGTGTCTTTGGGGGTGCACACAGCAGAGAGTGAAGAGGGTGCAGATAGAAAGGATGAGGAGGGTGCAAAAGCGGAAGGCTGAGTGATCCACTCAACCAAGTCTGGTGTGTCCTTTGACGTAATCGCACGCACCTTCTGCAACTTCCCACCTAGGCTCCGGCCTGGTGCACCTGCCCAACCCCTACCACCGGTGCGGAAGAGCCTGCCTCTTCCTCTGCCTGTCATTTTTTAAATGACCCTGTGACAAAGTCTCTATAGAAGAGCAGTATTTGTGGAGGAAGGTATATAACACCCCTGCTTCAATAAAAAAATTTAGTGGGCGACTGGTGTATCACACCAGTTTAAATTATTTTTTCCAATACCGTTTGTCACTGTGTGTAGCAGAGGGAATGCAGTAAAACCGCAAACAAATGCTGCAGTACCAAAATGCACTATATAGAAAGTATATTATTGGTGTCACGGTCACGTACACACACAAGCAGGGGGAAGGATAGTGACCACTGCGCTCCACCCTCACCCCTGGCGCTGACTACTTGCCTCGCATGTCCTAATGACAGGGGACAACTGGACGGCAGTCCCTAGCTTTAAAATACGTGCTGGGAAGACAGACAAGACGAACAACGGATAGTGAACGGACCGAGTCAAAACCAAGAGTAAGCAAAGAATAGTCAGGAGAAGCCGGGGTCAAATACCAGGAGAGTAATACAGTACTGCAGGAATGAGAAATAACAGGTCAGGTCACAAGCCAAAGGTCAAGCCAAGAGGTCACGTCAAGAACAATTTGCAAGCAGGAGCGGGTCAAAAACAGGCACGGGTCAAATCCAGATAGCGCAGGTAACTCTATAGTAGATAGCCTTGGACAATTAATCACAGGCAACCTGAGGCTAGCAGGTTGCCTGTTTATATACTGAAGAGGAGAGGTCATATGACGTGACCAGCACCACATGACCTCCCACCCTGTCTGACGCCCCTTATGCGTTACTATGGGGACGGGGGACGCTGGCCGCACAGAGAGGAAGCGTTCGGCCAGGCGCACTCTGCCCCCTGTTACCCCAGCAACCGAGACGGCCGGGTGGCTCCCCGCTCGGTGTTCCAGCAGGACACGGCGTGCGTGTCTGCCGCCGAGTTACACCAGGGCGCCGGCGGCGCAGGAGAGGAGAGGCACGTCGCCGGCGCCCTGTGACAATTGGTATATAATACCCCGCTTCTATCAGTTTTTTTGGGGGGCGACTGGTACAGTATATCACACCAGTTATAATATTTTTTTCTAACTACGTTTGTCACTCTGTGTAGCTGCAGTATCGCTGCAGAACCGCTCACCACTGCTGCACAATACAAATCCACTATAATATGCTTTCTATGTTAGAAAGTAAGTTATAAGTGTATTACACCCCTCTGTACTGCACACCTATCAATAGTACACCTATACCAGTCCATAGGACTTTTGTGAACCTATATGATAGTGTTTTTGTCCCTAACAGTCTGTCCCTGCTCCACACAGCAACCTTTCTCTACACTGACCAAAGACTGAATGTAAAATGGCGGCCAGATCGGGTCTATTTATAAGGTAGGGGGTATGTCCATGGGCTAAAACGTCTCAATTGGCTGTCCTGTACCAACTGATGGATGTGTCATGGGTCAAAGTTCTTCACAATGTAAAAGAATATGGCGGACGCGAATATCTCCATATGTTCGCATGTTCGGCGAATCGTGAACGCGCAAAGTTCGACGCGAACCGACCGCCGGGACGAACCGCAAGGCCATCTCTACCTAGGAACTAAGAAGTAAATTTATAAGATGAAACCTTCAGGTAGATGTTCTTAGAAGATAGCCGGACCTTGTTCCTTTGAGCGGCTGGCACATCATTGGATAGATTGAGTGTAGGAAAACAAGAATGATGTCTATAAACAATAAAGAATGGTTATTTAGGCAGAACTCAACCCAAGGGAACAGGGACACCAATCATCTTGCTTAGAGGAGACAAAGAAATGCAGATAGTTCTCCAGCATCTGGTTTATTCTCTCCATCTGCCCATTATATTGTGGGTGGTAGGCAGAGAAGAAGTTCAGGTTAAACTCCAACAACCTATATAGTGATCTCCAGAACCTTGAAGTGAACAGTACTTCCCTATCTGAAACGATATACAAAATTAAGAAGGACCATAAAAAATGAAATATTTGCTGATAAATAAATGGGCCAGAAGACACCAGAAGGCAGTCTGGGCAAGGGAATGAAAAGTGCCATTTTTGAGAAAATGGCCTACAACCACTCAAATTACTGTGCAACCAGACGAAGGATACGTTCTGAAGCCCATCCCAATATGTTGCCATGGAGTATCAGGTACCGATAAAGGAAGAAGTAGTCTAGCTGGCCTTTGTCAGTACTGGCAGCAATTCACACAGGTGAGAAGAAAATCTTGGACATCCTGTCTGAGAGTAGGCCACAAATATTATGAAACCCATGATCAGCCACTGGCTGTCACCGCCAGCTCTGTGAGAAGGTCTGTTAGACGTTCTTCACTACCTCTTGCATGACGTTCTTTGTTTTGGTTTGACTTTGTCATCTCCTTTCCTTCTCCCAGCTGTCACCTATTTGCACTGATTGTCTCCCTTTTATATTCCCTCCCATACTGCCTCACTTTGCGGTTTATACTTCTTCCTGGATGAGTTGTTCACTGCTGGATGCTCCTTCTCCTGATTCCTCAGATAAGTGTTTTTCCTTTATTTGTGTTTCCTTGCTGGCTTGATTCTAGGTGACCCTGACTCCGTCCGTATTAAGTGCAGGGAGCCGGTGGTCGTGTCCCCTCACTATTATAGGGTTTTCAGGTGTCACATAGTATAAGGTACGTGGACATGCAATCGTCTACCATAAAGATCTTTGCATGGGCATAGCAGTCAGGGAGAGCTCTAGGGGTTTTATAGGGCTTACCCATATGCTCCTTAGTTTGGGATCAAGCCAGTCGGATGTTTATTTATAAGTTCCAGCTTTCTGCAACACCATCCGTGACACTGGCCTGCTTGAAAGCTGCTTCCGCCTCTAGAGTATATTACTTGTGCTAACACAATACTCCACTGCTTAGGGGCTTAATATCACTGTGTTTGGGCACTGTTTATCTCAAAGGCCGTGTATAGGGAAATATAGTGGAGTATAGGGTTAATTGTCCAGCCCCTATCTCAGTTTTAGTCTGAGTCTGGAGTGAGCACAGAGTTGCTGCTCTAAAGTAGGAGCCATGTGTCTGAGGAAAGTGAGGTGAAAAGCAGGCAGCAAAGCAGCTAGCAAAGTGAACCAGCCTGTGAGGGAAACAATAAACTAACGATACAGCACAGCGGCCATTTACAAGGGAGACTGTACACAAATGTAAACCAATGAAAGGTAACACTTATATAACTGTTTTGGACTTCACTGAAATTTGGTGGGATTAGAAGTCTTGGTTACCCTGCCATACTTAAAGAAGCACTCTGTTTTTTTTTTTACATACTGTATATTGAATAAGTCGAAATAGAGCTGGGAATTGTAATGCCATATTTGTGAGCAGAGAGAAACAGAAATTGTTGATAGAGAGACAAATTGCACCTCTTGGCTGAATTTGAGAAGACTGTGCAAGTTTATATAGAGAGGAGTTCTCAAAGAGGACATTTATACCATCAAATTCCCCTGTACACAACGTTGAGAACTTGCATATGCTCACTGTAACTTAATGTGTTCAGTGCCTGTGTGAACCATCCACTGAAATGCATCAGTAAAGTACAGGGACTTGTTACATTAAACTTTGCCATATAATTGTCTCTCACTTCAGAGAGCCCTGCCCTGCACCTCAAAGTCACCTACACCAATAGGATCCCAATTAACACAAGGCAATAGAATCTTCAAGATCAGGGTGTGCCATGAAGTGAAGACTGCATGGCCCTAGGGGGTGCTGGGGAGGACAACCACCGTGAGTACAACTTCCATCTGTGTCACTACTACCACTCTCATTCTCTCTGCCTCCCTGTTTGGGGACTGCATTAATCCCTTTGTGAGTAAGAGTGGAAAAAGGCACAGTTAATAAGGAATAAACTGCATGTAGTAGTTGGTAGAGATGTCGCGAACATAACATTTTCCGTTCGCGAACGGCGAATGCGGATTTCTGCAAATGTTCGCGAACGGGCGAACCGCCACAGACTTCAATAGGCAGGCGAATTTTAAAACCCACAGGGACTCTTTCTAGCCACAGTAGTGATGGAAAAGTTGTTTCAAGGGGACTAACACCTGGACTGTGGCATGCCGGAGGGGGATCCATGGCAAAACTCCCATTGAAAATTACATAGTTGACGCAGAGTTGGATTTTAATCCATAAAGGGCATAAATCACCTAACAGTCCTAAAATATTTTGAACAACGTGGTTAAAAACATCCAGTGTGTGTATACGATCAGGTATGATGTTGTATCGATCAGGTAGTGTAAGGGTTACGCCCGCTTCACAGATATTGACAGACCAAACTCCCCTTTTAATGCACCGCAAACAGTCCATTTGCCCAACCGCAAACTCCCCATTTGCACGAGGTTGGATACCAAGCTAGCCATGTCCCGTTGATGTCATTGAAGGTTTCTTCCTCCACCCAGCCACGTACAACACCAAGGGTCCCCGAAAGGTGAATTGAATTGATTTTTCAAACGGGGAGATGGTTAAAAAAACGCTGGCTCCCTCCCCTTTGTTTGAATCCACGGTCACTGCATCTGCGCCGTCCAATTTACTCTTACACCCGATATGAGTGGTATTTTCTGTAGTTCTCTCTTCTCATCAGTTTAATCCCTGTTACGTCCCCAATCTGGGGTCCATTTATTAAATAGATTTTTCGAATGGGGAGATGGTTAAAAAACGCTGGCTCCCTCCCCTTTGTTTGAATCCACGTCACGGTCACTGCGTCTGCGCCGTGCAATTTACTCTCACACCCGATATGAGTGGTATTTTCTGTAGTTCTCTCTTCTCATCAGTTTAATCCCTGTTACGTCCCCAATCTGGGGTCCATTTATTAAATTGATTTTTCGAATGGGGAGATGGTTAAAAAAACGCTGGCTCCCTCCCCTTTGTTTGAATCCACGCCACGGTCACTGCGTCTGCGCCGTACAATTTACTCTCACACCCGATATGAGTGGTATTTTCTTTTGAAATTCTTTTTATTAAAATTTTTATAAACAAACAAATAGAACAGAAATTGCTTTCTAAGTCGCGTGGAAGATATGAAGAAATAAACATAACATTTTTCACAATGTCAAAAGAGAAACATATTATAAGCGATTTGTATAACAGCTTGTATTGTGAAGAAACGATTGTAACCAAGAAGTATTGATTATCAATAAACATTCTTCCTATAAAAATAGTATATAACCTAAGGATATGAAAACAGAAAAACAAACAAATAACATAACTAACACATCAAAACTATGCAGGAATATCTCTCAAGTTTGAGAGGGATAAGAGTGGTATTTTCTGTAGTACTATTCTCATCAGTTTAATCCCTGTTACGTCCCATATCATGGATTGCCTTTTGTGAAAAAAAATTTAGGCCGGGTACCTTCGACTGCCTTCACAGTGACAGACCAAACTCTGATACACCAAAATGAATTGATTTTAGGAACCGGGAGATGGAAAAAGCAGCTTGGTCGGGGGTTGGGGCACTGCAGCTTGGTTGGGGCACTGCACGTGCACGGAGCAATGTGCTGTGACACCCTATATGAGTGGTGTCTTAACTAGTACTATTCCTATCAGTTTAATCCCTGTTATGTCCCCTATCCAGGGACGTGTGTAGAATTGATTAACCGTTGTCGAATTAACGAACCATTACGACATCCTGCAATAATTTAGTTCTGAGCTTTGTACTTGCTTTGTATTGGAATTGATGGAAATTTTTTAAATTGTCTGAATTATTTCTAATAAACTACAGTTGCAGGAAAAAGTATGTGACCCCTTTGGAATGATATGGATTTCTGCACAAATTGGTCATAAAATGTGATCTGATCTTCATCTAAGTCACAACAATAGACAATCACAGTCTGCTTAAACTAATAACACACAAAGAATTAAATGTTACCATGTTTTTATTGAACACACCATGTAAACATTCACAGTGCAGGAGGAAAAAGTATGTGAACCCCTAGACTAATGACATCTCCAAGAGCTAATTGGAGTGAGTGTCAGCCAACTGGAGTCCAATCAATGAGATGAGATTGGAGGTGTTGGTTACAGCTGCCCTGCCCTGTAAAAAACACACACCAGTTCTGGGTTTGCCTTTCACAAGAAGCATTGCCTGATGTGAATGATGCCTCGCACAAAAGAGCTCTCAGAAGACCTACGATTAAGAATTGTTGACTTGCATAGAGCTGGAAAGGGTTATAAAAGTATCTCCAAAAGCCTTGCTGTCCATCAGTCCACGGTAAGACAAATTGTCTATAAATGGAGAAAGTTCAGCACTGCTGCTACTCTCCCTAGGAGTGGCCGTCCTGTAAAGATGACTGCAAGAGCACAGTGCAGACTGCTCAATGAGGTGAAGAAGAATCCTAGAGTGTCAGCAAAAGACTTACAAAAGTCTCTGGCATAAGCTAACATTGCTGTTAGCGAATTTACGATACGTAAAACACTAAACAAAAATGGATTTCATGGGAGGATACCACAGAGGAAGCCACTGCTGTCCAAAAAAAATATTGCTGCACGTTTACAGTTTGCACAAGAGCACCTTGATGTTCCACAGCAGTACTGGCAAAATATTCTGTGGACAGATGAAACCAAAGTTGAGTTGTTTGGAAGAAACACACAACACTATGTGTGGAGAAAAAGAGGCACAGCACACCAACATCAAAACCTCATCCCAACTGTGAAGTATGGTGGTGGGGGCATCATGGTTTGGGGCTGTTTTTCTGCGTCAGGGCCTGGGCGGATTGCAATCATCGAAAGAAAAATTAATTCCCAAGTTTATCAAGACATTTTGCAGGAGAACTTAAGGCCATCTGTCCACCAGCTGAAGCTCAACAGAAGATGGGTGTTGCAACAGGACAACGACCGAAAGCATAGAAATAAATCAACAACAGAATGGCTTAAACAGAAGAAAATACGCCTTCTGGAGTGGCCCAATCAGAGTCCTGACCTCAACCCGATTGAGATGCTGTGACATGACCTCAAGAAAGCGATTCACACCAGACATCCCAAGAATATTGCTGAACTGAAACAGTTCTGTAAAGAGGAATGGTCAAGAATTACTCCTGACCGTTGTGCACGTCTGATCTGCAACTACAGGAAACGTTTGGTTGAAGTTATTGCTGCCAAAGGAGGTTCAACCAGTTATTAAATCCAAGGGTTCACATACTTTTTCCACCTGCACTGTGAATGTTTACATGGTGTGTTCAATAAAAACATGGTAACATTTAATTCTTTGTGTGTTATTAGTTTAAGCAGACTATGATTGTCTATTGTTGTGACTTAGATGAAGATCAGATCACATTTTATGACCAATTTGTGCAGAAATCCATATCATTCCAAAGGGTTCACATACTTTTTCTTGCAACTGTATTAAGAGACTTTATTATGATTTTGTTTTGTATTAAAAACCCATACAACTTAAAGAAAAACAAAAAAACAGTAATGTTGTTTCTATGAAAAATTATCCAGCCGATCGCTTTTGGTCTGATCATAATGAAGCAATGAACTTATCATCTGGGGTGTGCCAACACACTCATAGAGGTGATGATCGCTTCATTGTGATACGCAAGCCCCTTCACCACAACAAGGTAACGATCACGAATGGGAATTGACACTTGTATAGAAACATAGAAACATAGAATGTGTCGGCAGATAAGAACCATTTAGCCCATCTAGTCTGCCCAATATACTGAGTACTATGGATAGCCAATGGCCCTATCTTATATGAAGGATGGCCTTATGCCTATCCTATGCATGCTTAAACTCCTTCACTGTATTTGCAATTACCACTTCTGCAGGAAGGCTATTCCATGCATCCACTACTCTCTCAGTAAAGTAATACTTCCTGATATTACTTTTAAACCTTTGCCCCTCTAATTTAAAACTATGTACTCTTGTAGCAGTTTTTCTTCTTTTTAATATTCTCTCCTCTTTTACCTTGTTGATTCCCTTTATGTATTTAAAAGTTTCTATCATATCCCCTCTGTCTCGTCTTTCTTCCAAGCTATACATGTTAAGGTCCTTTAATCTTTCCCGGTAAGTTTTATCCTGCAATCCATGTACCAGTTTAGTAGCTCTTCTCTGAACTCTCTCCAAAGTATCAATATCCTTCTGGAGATATGGTCTCCAGTACTGAGCACAATACTCCAAATGAGGTCTCACTAGTGCTCTGAAGAGCGGCATGAGCACCTCCCTCTTTCTACTAGTAATGCCTCTCCCTATACACCCAAGCATTCTGCTAGCATTTCCTGCTGCTCTATGACATTGTCTGTCTACCTTTAAGTCTTCTGAAATAATGACTAGAGTTGAGCGAACACCTGGATGTTCGGGTTCGAGAAGTTCGGCCTAACTTCGCGGAAATGTTCGGGTTCGGGATCCGAACCGAACTTCGTCCCGAACCCTATTGAAGTCAATGGGGACCCGAACTTTTGGGCACTAAAAAGGCTGTAAAACAGCCCAGGAAAGAGCTAGAGAGCTGCAAAAGGCAGCAACATGTAGGTAAATCCCCTGCAAACAAATGTGGATAGGGAAATGAATTAAAATAAAAATAAAAAAAATAAAAATGACCCAATATCAATTGGACAGAGGTCCCATAGCAGAGAATATGGCTTCACGTCAGCAGAGAATCAGTCTCTTCATGCCATAGCAAAGAATCTGGCTTCATGTCAGCAGAGAATCAGTCTCTTCATGCCATAGCAGAGAATCTGGCTTCATGTCACCCACCACTGGAACAGGCCACTGTCACACATTTAGGCCCAGGCACCCAGGCAGAGGAGAGAGGTCCCGTAACAGAGAATCTGGCCTGATGTCAGCACAGAATCTGTCTTCATGTCATAGCAGAGAATCAGGCTTCACGTCACCCACCACTGGAACAGGCCACTGTCACATATTTAGGCCCAGGCACCCAGGCAGAGGAGAGAGGTCGCGTAACAGAGAATCTGGCCTTATGTCAGCACAGAATCTGTCTTCATGTCATAGCAGAGAATCAGGCTTCACGTCACCCACCACTGGAACAGGCCACTGTCACACATTTAGGCACAGGCACCCAGGCAGAGGAGAGAGGTCCCGTAACAGAGAATCTGGCCTGATGTCAGCACAGAATCTGTCTTCATGTCATAGCAGAGAATCAGGCTTCACGTCACCCACCACTGGAACAGGCCACTGTCACACATTTAGGCCCAGGTACCCAGGGAGAGGAGAAAGGTCCCGTAACAGAGAATCTGGCCTGATGTCAGCACAGAATCTGTCTTCATGTCATAGCAGAGAATCAGGCTTCACGTCACCCACCACTGGAACAGGCCACTGTCACATATTTAGGCCCAGGCACCCAGGCAGAGGAGAGAGGTCGCGTAACAGAGAATCTGGCCTGATGTCAGTACAGAATCTGTCTTCATGTCATAGCAGAGAATCAGGCTTCACGTCACCCACCACTGGAACAGGCCACTGTCACACATTTAGGCCCAGGCACCCAGGCAGAGGAGAGAGGTCCCGTAACAGAGAATCTGGCCTTATGTCAGCACAGAATCTGTCTTCATGTCATAGCAGAGAATCAGGCTTCACGTCACCCACCACTGGAACAGACCACTGTCACACATTTAGGCCCCGGCACCCAGACAGAGGAGAGCGGTCCCGTAACAGAGAATCTGGCCTTATGTCAGCGCAGAATCTGTCTTCATGTCATAGCAGAGAATCAAGCTTCACGTCACCCACCACTGGAACAGCCCACTGTCACACATTTAGGCCCCGGCACCCAGAAAGAGGAGAGCGGTCCCGTAACAGAGAATCTGGCCTTATGTCAGCGCAGAATCTGTCTCAATGTCATAGCAGAGAATCAAGCTTCACGTCACCCACCACTGGAACAGGCCACTGTCACACATTTAGGCCCAGGCACCCAGGCAGAGAAGAGAGGTCCCGTAACAGAGAATCTGGCCTGATGTCAGCACAGAATCTGTCTTCATGTCATAGCAGAGAATCAGGCTTCACGTCACCCACCACTGGAACACAGACAGAGGAGAGGTTCATTCAACTTTGGGTTGCCCCGCAATATAATGGTAAAATGAAATTAAAAATAGTATTGAATGAGGAAGTGCCCTGGAGTAGAATAATATATTGTTAAGGGGAGGTAGTTAATATCTAATCTGCACAAGGGATGGACAGGTCCTGTGGGATCCATGCCTGGTTCATTTTTATGAACGTCAGCTTGTCCACATTGGCTGTAGACAGGCGGCTGCGTTTGTCTGTAATGACGCCCCCTGCCGTGCTGAATACACGTTCAGACAAAACGCTGGCCGCCGGGCAGGCCAGCACCTCCAAGGCATAAAAGGCTAGCTCTGGCCACGTGGACAATTTGGAGACCCAGAAGTTGAATGGGGCCGAACCATCAGTCAGTACGTGGAGGGGTGTGCACAGGTACTGTTCCACCATGTTAGTGAAATGTTGCCTCCTGCTAACACGTTCCGTATCAGGTGGTGGTGCAGTTAGCTGTGGCGTGTTGACAAAACTTTTCCACATCTCTGCCATGCTAACCCTGCCCTCAGAGGAGCTGGCCTTGACACAGCTGCGTTGGCGACCTCTTGCTCCTCCTCTGCCTTCGCCTTGGGCTTCCACTGGTTCCCCTGTGACATTTGGGAATGCTCTCAGTAGCGCGTCTACCAACGTGCGCTTGTACTCGCGCATCTTCCTATCACGCTCCTGTGTAGGAAGTAAGGTGGGCACATTGTCTTTGTACCGGGGATCCAGCAGGGTGGCAACCCAGTAGTCCGCACACGTTAAAATGTGGGCAACTCTGCTGTCGTTGCGCAGGCACTGCAGCATGTAGTCGCTCATGTGTGCCAGGCTGCCCAGAGGTAAGGACAAGCTGTCTTCTGTGGGAGGCGTATCATCATCGTCCTGTGTTTCCCCCCAGCCACGCACCAGTGATGGGCCCGAGCTGCTTTGGGTGCCACCCCGCTGTGAACATGCTTCATCCTCATCCTCCTCCACCTCCTCCACCTCCTCCTCATCCTCGTCCTCCTCGTCCTCCAGTAGTGGGCCCTGTCTGGCCACATTTGTACCTGGCCTCTGGTGTTGCAAAAAACCTCCCTCTGAGTCACTTCGAAGAGACTGGCCTGAAAGTGCTAAAAATGACCCCTCTTCCTCTTCTTCCTCCTGGGCCACCTCCTCTTCCATCATCGCCCTAAGTGTTTTCTCAAGGAGACATAGAAGTGGTATTGTAACGCTGATAACGGCGTCATCTCCACTGGCCATGTTGGTGGAGTACTCGAAACAACGCAACAGGGCACACAGGTCTCGCATGGAGGCCCAGTCATTGGTGGTGAAGTGTGTCTGATCCACAGTGCGACTGACCCGTGCGTGCTGCAGCTGAAACTCCACTATGGCCTGCTGCTGCTCGCACAGTCTGTCCAGCATATGCAAGGTGGAGTTCCACCTGGTGGGTACGTCGCATATGAGGCGGTGAGCGGGAAGGCCGAAGTTACGCTGCAGCACAGACAGGCGAGCAGCGGCAGGGTGTGAACACCGGAAGCGCGAACAGACGGCCCGCACTTTATGCAGCAGCTCTGACATGTCGGGGTAGTTGCGAATGAACTTCTGCACCACCAAATTCAGCACATGCGCCAGGCAAGGGATGTGCGTCAAACCGGCTAGTCCCAGAGCTGCAACGAGATTTCGCCCATTATCGCACACCACCAGGCCAGGCTTGAGGCTCACCGGCAGCAACCACTCGTCGGTCTGTTGTTCTATACCCCGCCACAACTCCTGTGCGGTGTGGGGCCTGTCCCCCAAACATATGAGTTTCAGAATGGCCTGCTGACGTTTACCCCGGGCTGTGCTGAAGTTGGTGGTGAAGGTGTGTGGCTGACTGGATGAGCAGGTGGAAGAAGAGGAGGAGGAAGCTGAGTAGGAGGAGGAGGAGACAGGAGGCAAAGAATGTTGCCCTGCGATCCTTGGCGGCGGAAGGACGTGCGCCAAACAGCTCTCCGCCTGGGGCCCAGCCGCCACTACATTTACCCAGTGTGCAGTTAGGGAGATATAGCGTCCCTGGCCGTGCTTACTGGTCCACGTATCTGTGGTTAGGTGGACCTTGACACAGATGGCGTTGCGCAGTGCACACTTGATTTTATCGGACACTTGTTTGTGCAGGAAAGGCACGGCTCTCTTGGAGAAGAAGTGGCGGCTGGGAACAACATACTGTGGGACAGCAAGTGACATGAGCTGTTTGAAGCTGTGTGTGTCCACAGCCTAAATGACAGCATTTCATAGGCCAGTAGTTTAGAAATGCTGGCATTCAGGGCCAGGGATCGAGGGTGGCTAGGTGGGAATTTACGCTTTCTCTCAAATGTTTGTGAGATGGAGAGCTGAACGCTGCCGTGTGACATGGTTGAGATGCTTGGTGACGCAGGTGGTGGTGTTGGTGGTACATCCCATGTTTGCTGGGCGGCAGGTGCCAAAGTTCCTCCAGAGGCAGAGGAAGAGGCCGAGGCGGCTGCAGCAGCAGCAGAAGAGGCCGAGGCGGTGGCAGCAGCAGAAGAGGCTGAGGCGGCAGCAGCAGAAGAGGCAGCAGGGGGAGCCTGAGTGACTTCCTTGTTTTTAAGGTGTTTACTCCACTGCAGTTCATGCTTTGCATGCAGGTGCCTGGTCATGCAGGTTGTGCTAAGGTTCAGAACGTTAATGCCTCGCTTCAGGCTCTGATGGCACAGCGTGCAAACCACTCGGGTCTTGTCGTCAGCACATTGTTTGAAGAAGTGCCATGCCAGGGAACTCCTTGAAGCTGCCTTTGGGGTGCTCGGTCCCAGATGGCGGCGGTCAGTAGCAGGCGGAGTCTCTTGGCGGCGGGTGTTCTGATTTTGCCCACTGCTCCCTCTTTTGCTACGCTGTTGGCTCGGTCTCACCACTGCCTCTTCCTCCGAACTGTGAAAGTCAGTGGCACGACCTTCATTCCATGTGGGGTCTAGGACCTCATCGTCCCCTGCATCGTCTTCCACCCAGTCTTGATCCCTGACCTCCTGTTCAGTCTGCCCACTGCAGAAAGACGCAGCAGTTGGCACCTGTGTTTCAAACAGCATAAGAGACTGCTGCATAACTTGAGGCTCAGACAGTTTCCCTGATATGCATGGGGGTGATGTGACAGACTGATGGGCTTGGTTTTCATGCGCCATCTGTGCGCTTTCTGCAGAATACTGGGTGGGAGATAATGTGAACGTGCTGGATGCACTGTCGGCCACCCAATTGACTAATGCCTGTACCTGCTCAGGCCTTACCATCCTTAGAACGGCATTGGGCCCCACCAAATATGGCTGTAAATTCTCGCGGCTACTGGGACCTGAGGTAGTTGGTACACTAGGACGTGTGGCTGTGGCAGAATGGCCACGTCCTCTCCCAGCACCAGAGGGTCCACTAACACCACCACGACCATGTCCACGTCCGCGTCCGCGTCCCTTATTAGATGTTTTCCTCATTGTTCCCGTTCACCACAATTTTGAGAATGGCAAATTTGGGAATAGTTTTTCAACCCAGAAAAAAAATAGTGCTTTTAAGGTCACTAGAAATAACTTGACCAGCTAAAACAGTACAGATTTGGTTGAATAGAAATGTGAGGCCTGTTTTTTTTTTGCGCTGTGTGACAGGTATAGGTTTAATCACAGAATCAGACTTCTATCTGCACGGTAGCGTGTGTCTTAGGTTTTTCTGAATGGCACTATCAGTACCTTCAATGTAAGATATCCTTTTTGGGATAGATTTCAAGTAGGCCTCAAATACCAGAAACTAGTTATTTTGAGAATGGCAAATTTGGGAATAGTTTTTCAACCCAGAAAAAAAAATTTGCTTTTACGGTCACTAGAAATAACTTGACCAGCTAAAACAGTACAGATTTGGTTGAATAGAAATGTGAGGCCTTTTTTTTTTGCGCTGTGTGACAGGTATAGGTTTAATCACAGAATCAGACTTCTATCTGCACGGTACCGTGTGTCTTAGGTTTTTCTGAATGACACTATCAGCACCTTCAATGTAAGATATCCTTTTTGGGATAGATTTCAAGTAGGCCTCTAATACCAGAAACTAGTTATTTTGAGAATGGCAAATTTGGGAATAGTTTTTCAACCCAGAAAAAAAAATGTGCTTTTACGGTCAATACAAATAACTTGACCAGCTAAAACAGTACAGATTTGGTTGAATAGAGATGTGAGGCCTGTTTTTTTTTGCGCTGTGTGACAGGTATAGGTTTAATCACAGAATCAGACTTCTATCTGCACGGTAGCGTGTGTCTTAGGTTTTTCTGAATGACACTATCAGCACCTTAAATGTAAGATATCCTTTTTGGGATAGATTTCAAGTAGGCCTCATATACCAGAAACTAGTTATTTTGAGAATGGCAAATTTGGGAATAGTTTTTCAACCCAGAACAAAAAGTCTGCTTTTACGGTCACTACAAATAACTTGACCAGCTAAAACAGTACAGATTTGGTTGAATAGAAATGTCAGGTCTATTTTTTAGGCGCTGGGTGACAGGCTCAACTTGCCCCTGATGTAGTATATGGCCAAAAAATAACCACACTGTTGATGGTTAAATGCACTTGGGTGACACAGGCTCAGCCTGCACCAGATGTAGTATATGGCCAAAAAATAATCAGACTGTTGATGGTTAAATGCACTTCGGTGACACAGGCTCAGCCTGCAGCTGATGTAGTATATGGCCAAAAAATAACCAGACTGTTGATGGTTAAATGCACTTCGGTGACACAGACTCAGCCTGCAGCTGATGTAGGATATAGCACAAAAGAACCACACTATTGATGGTTAAATACACTTGGTGATAGCTTGTGCTGGCGCACCACAAGTCACAAAATGGCCGCCGATCACCCCAGAAAAAAAGTGATCTAAAAACGCTCTGGGCAGCCTCAAAAAAGTGAGCAAGTCAATATTAGCACTTCAATGATCCACAGCTGCAGATCGATCACAGAATGAAGTCTTTTGGAGGAGTTAATCTTCCTAATCTCGCCCTAACGTCGCAGCTGCAACCTCTCCCTATGCTTCAATCAGCAGAGTGACGTGCAGCGCAACGTGACCCAAGCTTATATAGAGGCTGGGTCACATGCTGCACTGGCCAATCACAGCCATGCCAATAGTAGGCAAGGCTGTGATGGCCTCTTGGGGCAAGTAGTATGACGCTTGTTGATTGGCTGCTTTGCAGCCTTTCAAAAAGCGCAAGAAAGCTCCGAACACCGAACCCGAACACAGACTTTTACGAAAATGTTCGGGTCCGTGTCACGGACACCCCAAAATTCGGTACGAACCCGAACTATACAGTTCGGGTACGCTCATCCCTAATAATGACCCCTAAATCCCTTTCCTCAGATACTGAGGTTAGGACTGTATCACTGATTTTATATTCTGCTCTTGGGTTTTTACGCCCGAGGTGCATTATTTTGCACTTATCCACATTAAATTTTAGTTGCCAGATTTTTGACCATTCCTCTAGTTTTCCTAAATCCTTTTCCATTTGGTGTATCCCTCCAGGAACATCAACCCTGTTACAAATCTTTCTGTCATCAGCAAAAAGACACACCTTACCATCGAGGCCTTCTGCAATTTCGCTGATAAAGATATTAAACAATATGGGTCCCAGAACAGATCCCTGAGGTACCCCACTGGTAACTAGACCTTGGTCTGAATATACTCCATTGACTACAACCCTCTGTTGCCTGTCCCTCAGCCACTGCCTAATCCATTCAACAATATGGGAGTCCAAGCCCAAAGACTGCAATTTATTGATAAGCCTTCTGTGTGGGACAGTATCGAAAGTCTTACTGAAGTCTAGATACGCGATGTCTACTGCACCTCCGCCATCTATTGTTTTAGTCACCCAATCAAAAAAATCAATAAGATTAGTTTGACATGATCTCCCTGAAGTAAACCCATGCTGTTTTTCATCTTTCAATCCATGGGATTTTAGATGTTCCACAATCCTCTCCTTAAGTTTGGTTTCCATTAATTTCCCCACTATTGATGTCAGGCTTACTGGCCTATAGTTGCCCGATTCTTCCCTACTACCTTTCTTGTGAATCGGCACAACATTTGCTAATTTCAAATCTTCTGGGATGACTCCTGTTGCCAGTGATTGGTTAAATAAATCTGTTAATGGTTTTGCTAGTTCACCGCTGAGCTCTTTTAATAGCTTTGGGTGTATCCCATCAGGCCCCTGTGACTTATTTGTATTGATTTTAGACAGCTGACTTAGAACCTCTTCCTCTGTAAAGACACATGCATCAAAAGATTCATTAGTCTTCTTTCGTAACTGAGGTCCTTTTCCTTCATTTTCCTTCGTAAAGACTGAACAGAAGTATTCATTGAGGCAGTCAGCTAGTTCTTTATCTTCTTCCATATACCTTCCTTCTTTTGTTTTTTAATTTTGTAATTCCTTGTTTTAGTTTCCTTTTTTCATTTATGTATCTGAAGAATGCCTTATCGCCTTTTTTCCCTGACTGAGCTAATTTCTCTTCTGCCTGTTCTTTAGAAGCTCTTATAACTTGTTTGGCCTCTCTCTGCCTAATCTTGTAAATTAGCCTGTCATCCTCGTTTTTTTTTATTTTTATAATTCCTAAATGCTATCTTTTTGTTTTTAATGATTTTGGCCACTTCTGCTGAGTACCACAGTGGTCTTTTCCTTTTTTTTGCTTTTACTGACAAGCCTAATGCAATTTTCTGTTGCCTTCAATAGTGCCTCTTTTAAGTAGTCCCATTTCTCCTGGACTCCAATGAAACTGTTCCAATCTGATAGGGACTCGTATACCACTAATCTAATTTTAGAAAAGTCAGTTTTTCTAAAATCTAAAACTTTTGTTTTTGTGTGGTGTGACTCAGTCACTGTACTTATAGTAAACCACACTGACTGGTGATCACTAGATCCCAAGCTTTCCCCTACAGTAATATCATATACCAAATTCCCATTTGTGAATACTAAATCTAAAATGGCCTCTTTCCGGGTTGGCTCCTCGACTACTTGCTGTAGAGATAATCCCAGTAAGGAATTTAGAATATCTGTACTCCTGGCAGAACTAGCTATTTTGGTTTTCCAGTTTACATCAGGAAGATTGAAGTCTCCCATAATGATAACTTCCCCCTTCAATGTCATTTTAGCTATTTCCTCAACTAGTAGATCATCTAATTCTTTGACTTGGCTAGGTGGTCTATATATCACACCTACACGAGTTACCTTATGATTATCAAGCTGCAAGTTAACCCAAACTGACTCTAAATTGTTCTCACTAACTTGTATCAAATTAGATTTTATGCTGTCTTTCACATACAGGGCCACCCCTCCCCCTTCTTGCCTTCTCTCTTTCCTGTATAGAGAGAACCCTGGTATTGATATATCCCAGTCATTACTCCCATTGAACCACATCTCAGTAACAGCCACTACATCTATATTCTCAGATGCCATTATAGCCTCAAGTTCATTGATCCTATTCCCTAAACTGTGAGCATTTGTAGATAAGAATCTGAGCTTGTCATTTCTTAACCTTTGTGCTACTGGCATCTTCTGGCATTGTTCCGGGGGGCAGTCGGACTGCTGGATTATCACTCTTTTGCCCCCCTTTTCTAGTTTAAATGTCCTTAGCCAATACTTGGAACTGTTCACCGAGGACATTCGTTCCTTTGAGAGAAAGATGCAAACCATCTTTCTTGTACAGTTCTTTTCCATTCCAACAAGAGCTAACATGAGACACAAAGTCAAACCCTTGGTTCCAACACCATTCACCAAGCCATACATTGAATTCTTTAATGTGCATCTTCCTGTCATGCTGAAGGTTATGCACAGGCAAAACTGCAGAGAATGAAACAGTTGATGCAACCTCCCGTATATCCTTTCCAAGTGTGTGAAAAGCTTCTTTCACCTTTGAAACCTCATTGCAAGCCAGATCGTTTGTCCCCAGATGGACAATAACATCCACTTCCCTTTCCTGTTTTGCTTGCCTAACAATATTAAGGATCCGTCGTCTATCCCTGCTAGCGGTAGCAGCAGGGAGACATCTTACAACACCATTCTCCTCAAACTTCACACCTCTTATGATGGAATCGCCCACCAACAGCTGCTTACTATCAGTCCTCACCTTCTCTTTTTTGTCTTTGGCTGCAGTCTTGCATACTTTAGGCATGGGAGATGTTTGTTTCTCACCCACTGTGCTTGAGCCATCCGCCATGTTGCTCTTGCACTCTGAGAGTGCTGCAAATGAATTATGGAGAGCCACAGACTGTGGGACATGTCTTCTATCCACAACTCTCAGTCTACCAGAACCTACAGTAACCCATCTTTCATTTCTAGGGGGCCTCTGTGGCAGGGTCATTGCAATGTTCTCAGTCTGAGTTTGCTTAATGGTTAATTTACAAATCTCATATTTCAAAAAGGTAATTTCCTGTTGCATTATGGAGAGCTGTCTACAAATCAGACAGTTTCCAAACCTCTGAAGAGTGGAACCTGAAATAAAAGCAGAACAATTCCTGCACAGAACCACAGTCTGCCATTGCAAAGAGGGGGGGGGGGGGGAATTTAAACAAACAAATCTTACTTGTTTAGATTGTATCCACCTCCAGATTACCTCCTGAGTATCTCCTGAATATCTTTAATGCACTTGCAGATCAGCACTTGATTAGACCAGCACTAGATTAGCAGCCTTGAAAAAGCAGCAAGTATGTGCCTTTTTTTTGTTTGTTTTGTTTTTGCAGCCACAGTGCAGCACCAGAGGCCAGAAAAATTAGGCATGTGCACATGCCTGAAAAATAATGGCATTGTTGCAGCCGCTGTTGTAGCAGCGGCCAGAAAAATTTATGTTTTCAAGGCAGAAAGGTGACTAAAACATTGTGGCTTGAACCTTAGTTGGTGGCAGAGAATTCACGAAAGTCATCCTGTATGCAGACATTAAATACAGCAGCGTGGGGACCATTTTGAGGCATGTCATCAGGCCTTTTGTTAGTCAAACGTATCCCCCACTGTCAGTCCCTTCGGGATCCATGCCTCATTCATCTTAATGAAGGTGAGGTAATCAACACTTTTTTGACCGAGGCAACTTCTTTTGTCAGTGACAATGCTTCCTGCTGCACTGAAGGTCCTTTCTGACAGGACACTTGAAGCGGGGCAGGCCAGAAGTTCTATCGCAAACTGGGATAGTTAAGGCCACAGGTCAAGCCTGCACACCCAGTAATTAAGGGATTCATCGCTCCTCAGAGTGTCGATATCTGCAGTTAAGGCAAGGTAGTCTGCTAGCTGTCGGTCGAGTCGTTCTCTAAGGCTGGATCCCGAAGGGCTGTGGCGATGTGTAGGACTAAAAAAGCTCTGCATGTCCTCCATCAACAACACATCTGTAAAGCGTCCTGTCCTTGCCGCCGTGGTCGTGGTAGGAGGAGGATTACTTTCACTTTTTCCCCAGTTAGATTCCCGTTGTGCTGTGACATCCCCCTTATAAGCTGTGTAAAGCATATTTTTTAGTTTGGTTTTGAACTGCTGTATCCTTTCTGACTTTCGGTAATTTGGTAACATTTCCACCACTTTCTGCTTATACCGACATGACAGCATGAAAGACCCCATTTGCACAAGGTTGGATGCCGAGCTACTCATTTCCCGTTCCTCGTCCTAACTGATGTCATTGACGGTCTGTTCTTCCCCCCAGCCACGTACAACACCACGGGTCCCAGATAGGTGACAACAACGAGCACCCTGGGATGCCTGCTGTGGTTGGTCTTCCTCCTCCTCAAAACCACATTCCTCCTCTGACTCCTCTTCCTCATACTCCTTTTGCAGCGTTGCCGCAGGTCCGGCAAGCGATGATGACAAGGCTGTTTCTGGTGGTAATGGTGACCACAACTCTTCCTCTTCACGCTCATCTACAGCCTGATCCAGCACTCTTCTCAGGGCACGCTCCATGAAGAAAACAAATGGGATGAGGTCGCTGATGGTGCCTTCGGTGCGACTGACTAGGTTTGTCACCTCCTCAAAAGGACGCATGAGCCTACAGGCATTGCGCATGAGCGTCCAGTAACGTGGCAAAAAAATTCCCAGCTCCGCAAAGGCTGTCCTAGCATCCCGGTCATACAAATACTCGTTGACGGATTTTTCTTGTTGGAGCAGGCGGTCGAACATTAGGAGTGTTGAATTCCAACGTGTCGGGCTGTCGCAAATCAAGCGCCTCACTGGCATGTTTTTTCGGCGCTGAATGTCAGAAAAGTGCGCCATGGCCGTGTAGGAACGCCTGAAATGGCCACACACCTTCCTGGCCTGCTTGAGGACGTCCTGTAAGCCTGGGTACTTAGACACAAAGAGTTGTACGATGAGATTTAACACATGTGCCATGCACGGCACATGTGACAACTTGACCAAATTCAATGCCGCCAACAAATTGCTTCCATTGTCACACACCACATTGCCGATCTCCAGTTGGTGCGGGGTCAGCCACTGATCCACCTGTGCATTCAGGGCGGACAGGAGTGCTGGTCCGGTGTGGCTCTCTGCTTTCAGGCAAGTCAATCCCAAGACAGCGTGACTCTGTCGTATCCGGGATGTGGAATAGCCCCTGGGGAGCTGGGGGGATTCAGTTAATGTGCAGCCAGACGCCGCAGCAGAAGAGGACTCAGCCAAGGAGGTTATCGAAGAGGATGGAGTAGGAGGAGTAGAGGAGGTGGCAGTAGGCCTGCCTGCAAGTTGTGGCGGTGTCACCAACTCCGCTGCAGAGCCACGCATTCCATGCTTGGCAGCCGTCAGTAGGTTGACCCAATGCGCAGTGTATGTGATATACCTGCCCTGACCGTGCTTTGCTGACCAGGTATCAGTGGTCAGATGGACCCTTGCCCCAACACTGTATGCCAGAGATGCCATGACTTCCTTTTCAATCACTGAGTAGAGGTTTGGGATTGCCTTTTTTGAAAAAAAAATTCATCCGGGTACCTTCCACTGTGGTGTCCCAATAGCGACAAATTTTTTGAAGGCCTCAGACTCCACCAGCTGGTATGGTAAAAGCTGGCGGGTAAGAGTTCCGTCAAGCCAGCTGTCAGACGCCGGGCAAGGGGGTGACTCTGTGACATTGGCTTCTTACGCTCAAACATTTCCTTGACAGACGCCTGATTGTGGGCAGATGAGATGGAACTGCTGAAGGTGAGAGGCGGAGTGGCGGGTGGTTGAGAAGGGGCAAGGAGGACAGCAGTGGTTGACGTGGCTGAAGATGCTGGACCAGGAGGAGGATGGTGGCTTTGAGTTTGTGTGCTGCTTGCACTCATGTGTTGATCCCATAGGCGTTTGTGATGTGCGATCATGTGCCTTCGCAAAGCAGTTGTACCGAGGTGGGTGTTGGACTTCCCACAACTCAGTTTCTTTTGGCACAGGTTGCAAATGGCATTGCTGTTATCAGAGGCAGACACACAAAAAAAATGCCACACTGCTAAGCTTTGCAATGACAGCATTCTGGTGGTGGCAACAGCATGCGTTGATTGGCGTGCTGTCTGGCTGACCCCGGGTGCCGATACATGCTTTCTGACTGTGCCACTAGCTCCTTGCGACGACCTCCCCCTGCTTCCAACTCGTCTCCTCCTTCTCTCTGTCTCCCCATCTGAACTTTCCCCCTCTTCTTCTTCTCTTCGAGCAGGCACCCACGTGGCATCCACGGACATATCGTCATCATCAACCACTTCACTTGTATCTGACACCTCAGCAAAGGAAGCAGCAGCGGGTACAACATCATCATCATCATCACACTGTACGTCCATGTGTGTAATGCTGCCTGACTGAGACATATCCCTGTTATCTACATCCTCTGGCAATAATGGTTGCGCATCACTAATTTTGTCCAACTGATGTGTAAATAACTCCTCTGAGGGATCCATTGAAGCGGCTGTGGTGGTAGCGGTGGTGGTGGCGGCGAGCGGGAGAGTGGTAACTTGAGAGCAGGTGACCAAAGCTGAGCTGGAGGAGGATGGTGCGTCAAGGTTCTTAGCGGAAGCTGTTGAAGATTGGGTGTCCTGTGTAAGCCAGTCAACTACACTGCTCAAAAAAATAAAGGGAACACTTAAACAACACAATGTAACTCCAAGTCAATCACACTTCTGTGAAATTAAACTGTCCACTTAGGAAGCAACACTGAGTGACAATCAATTTCACATGCTGTTGTGCAAAAGGGATAGACAACAGGTGGAAATTATAGGCAATTAGCAAGACACCCCCAATAAAGGAGTGGTTCTGCAGGTGGTAACCACAGACCACTTCTCAGTTCCTATGCTTCCTGGCTGATGTTTTGGTCACTTTTGAATGCTGGCGGTGCTTTCACTCTAGTGGTAGCATGAGACATAGTCTACAACCCACACAAGTGGCTCAGGTAGTGCAGCTTATCCAGGATGGCACATCAATGCGAGCTGTGGCAAGAAGGTTTGCTGTGTCTGTCAGCGTAGTGTCCAGAGCATTTAGGCGCTACCAGGAGATAGGCCAGGACATCAGGAGACGTGGAGGAGGCCGTAGGAGGGCAACAACCCAGCATCAGGACCGCTACCTCCGCCTTTGTGCAAGGAGGAACAGGAGGAGCACTGTCAGAGCCCTGCAAAATGACCTCTAGCAGGCCACAAATGTGCATGTGTCTGCTCAAACGGTCAGAAACAGACTCCATGAGGGTGATATGGGGGCTCGACGTCCACAGGTGGGGGTTGTGCTTACAGCCCAATACCGTGCAGGACGTTTGGCATTTGCCAGAGAACACCAAGATTGGCAAATTCGCCACTGGCGCCTTGTGCTCTTCACAGATGAAAGCAGGTTCACACTGAGCACATGTGACAGACGTGACAGAGTCTTGAGACGCCATGGAGAACGTTCTGCTGCCTGCAACATCCTCCAGCATGACCGGTTTGGCATTGGGTCAGTAATGGTGTGGGGTGGCATTTCTTTGGAGGGCCGCACAGCCCTCCATGTGCTCGCCAGAGGTAGCCTGACTGCCATTAGGTACCGAGATGAGATCCTCAGACCCCTTGTGAGACCATATGCTGGTGCGGTTGGCCCTGGGTTCCTCCTAATGCAAGACAATGCTAGACCTCATGTGGCTGGAGTGTGTCAGCAGTTCCTGCAAGACGAAGGCATTGATGCTATGGACTGGCCCGCCCGTTCCCCAGACCTGAATCCAATTGAGCACATCTGGGACATCATGTCTCGCTCTATCCACCAACGCCACGTTGAACCACAGACTGTCCAGGAGTTGGCAGATGCTTTAGTCCAGGTCTGGGAGGAGATCTCTCAGGAGACTGTCCGCCACCTCATCAGGAGCATGCACAGGCGTTGTAGGGAGGTCATACAGGCACGTGGAGGCCACACACACTACTGAGCCTCATTTTGACTTGTTTAAGGACATTACATCAAAGTTGGATCAGCCTGTAGTGTGTTTTTCCACTTTAATTTTGAGTGTGACTCCAAATCCAGACCTCCATGGGTTGAAAAATTTGATTTCCATTTTTTTATTTTTGTGTGATTTTGTTGTCACCACATTCAACTATGTAAAGAACAAAGTATTTCAGAAGAATATTTAATTAATTCAGATCTAGGATGTGTTATTTTTGTGTTCCCTTTATTTTTTTGAGCAGTGTATTTTCTCAGAATTTTTTGGGTTCAGGGCATGTGGTATTATATCACAGAAAAATATAAAATTGAATTTTTTTTATCTGCAAGGTATTTGTGAGTGAGTGACACCCTGTAACGGTATTAGTGGTGGGCTAGCCAGTGGCCAAAGTACAGTCTGTAGGCCAGACACACACTGGCTTGCAACTGGGATTATATCACAGAAAAATATTAAATAGAATTTTTTTTATCTGCAAGATATTTGTGAGTGAGTGACACCCTGTAACGGTATGAGTGGTGGGCTAGCCAGTGGCCACAGTACAGTCTGTGGGCCAGACACACACTGGCTTGCAACTGGGATTATATCACAGAAAAATATTAAATTGAATTTTTCTTATCTAAAAGGTATTTGTGAGTGACACCCTGTAACGGTATGAGTGGTGGGCTAGCCAGTGGCCACAGTACAGTCTGTGGGCCAGACACACACTGGCTTGCAACTGGGATTATATCACGAAAAATATGAAATTTAATTTTTTTTATCTAAAAGGTATTTGTGAGTGAGTGACACCCTGTAACGGTATGAGTGGTGGGCTAGCCAGTGGCCACAGTACAGTCTGTGGACCAGACACACACTGGCTTGCAACTGGGATTATATCACAGAAAAATATTAAATTTAATTTTTTTTATCTGCAAGGTATTTGTGAGTGAGTGACACCCTGTAACGGTATGAGTGGTGGGCTAGCTAGTGGCCACAGTACAGTCTGTGGGCCAGACACACACTGGCTTGCAACTGGGATTATATCACAGAAAAATATTAAATTGATTTTTTTTTATCTAAAAGGTATGTGTGAGTGACACCCTGTATGAATGGTGTGCACACAGTACTGTCTGTAGGCCAGACAGTCACTCACTGGCTTGCAACTGCTATTATATCACAGAGAAATAATAAATTTAATTTTTTTTATCTGCAAGGTATTTTCTGTCACACCCTGTATGAATGGTGTGCACACAGTACTGTCTGTGACTGAGCCTGCAGCCTCTCACACAACACGGGCAGGCAACTCGGCAACTCCTTACAGCAGATGAGTCTGTGGACACAGAACACTGCCCTAGATAACACTTTCCCTATTAGATCAGCAGCAGCACTGTCTCTCCTTTCACTAAGAATGCAGCTTCCAAATGAATCTAAAATGGATGCTGTCCAGGAGGTGGGAGGGTCTGCTGCTGATTGGCTGGAATGTGTCTGCTGACTGGGAGGTACAGGGTCAAAGTTTACTCAATGATGATGTATAGGGGGCGGACCAAACATCGCATATGTTCGCCCGCCGCAGCAAACGCGAACAAGCTATGTTCGCCGGGAACTATTCGCCGGCGAACTATTCGGGACATCTCTAGTAGTTGGTAAATCCACAGTTATCTCTGGATAGCACACAGACCAGTAGGACGAGGTCAATCCAGAATGGCAGACAATTTCTCAGAATCCATTTCTATGCTTTGGTCAGATATAATATAGCCCAGGAAAGACACACTTTTCAAATTTACTGTAGAGCCTATTCCATCTCAGGCCTTGAAAAATCATGCGTACATGTTTCCAGTGTGGAATCAAATCTGGCAAAAATATCAAGATGTTGTCCAAGTAGACCACTATGCAGATATACAGGCGATCACAGAAAGCATCATTGAAAAATTCCTTAAAACGACACGATCATTAGCTAGTCTGAAAAGCATTATTAAGCATTCATTGTGGCTATCTCGTGTATTCAAAGTGGTCTCCCAATCATCATCCTATCTTATCTTAGATTGTAGTTCTCTGGAATATACAATTTATTAAAGATGCTGACCCAGCTGAGCCTATCAAAGAGTTGTAGAATCAGTGACAGAGGGTGTCCTTTCTTTACAGTTATTTTATTCAATCTACGATGTGGCAGCAAGGTCTCCACTTCCTTTTTATCAAAGACATAAATGGCAATCCAAGGCAAGGGGGAGCTCGTGAAGGTTCTATGGATTGGAGCTCAGGAAGGCTGTACAGATGTTAAACATCAAAAATGACAGACAATACCCCAATGTAGAATATGCCCTATGTTCCCATCTAGAATAGGAAAGTGCAGATAAAGGCAAGCTAGTGCCAGCAGAAGAAGACTGGCAGGACATTAAACACAATATTCTTAGTATGAAGTACTGTACTCCACTTGAAGCAAAATGGGCACGGTAATAAATTGTATGGTTTCCAGGAGTGTCATCGCATAGATAGGTTTCTCCACAAAGGACTTCTTTAGGGTACACTAGGGATACCGGCCCCCACCAGGGATAGGTATCCGGATGGGGTCGCTCCTTGCGGGGCAAGTACTCCGTATAGGCAGGCAGGGTCTACTAGCCCCTTCCCTTACCCTAGGGTTGTATTAGGGATTCTGTTCCTGACCTTGCCTACTATCCAGCAACCCATTGTACGATCATCCTTATGCATGGTTTCAAGTGACTACCACCTGAAAGAATTGGAGGATTCCCAGGATGTCTTCTTGCTTTGGCACCATCTGAAAAGACCTATCCATCCATCCATCCATCAAGTTCATTCTGGGTGAGAGCGTTCCTCTTCTACACTGGTTATCTTTCCCGTGCCTTTGTCTTTGACCCACCCGGGCTTGTCTATTTATGTGTTTTGTAATTGTCCTTTTTGTGCCACTTATTCTAAAGCATCTTTGATTAAATGTTAAGTTTTATTCCCTTTGGTCCCACTCAGGGGATCAGTCCATTTGCAATTTCAATTTTGGGAGTTTATCGGTCGAGGCTCTAAGCTAGACCTTGTGCACAACTTTTTCTTAAGTTCTCCACAAAGGAGTTCTCTAAATGCAGGGTAGGAATGCAGTACTGGTTAACCAAGCCCTGATGCAGAGAGTTTCCCGCCAAACCAGAACCTAGAAAGTCCTGCATGGTAAACCTAGTCTCACTGCAAGACCGAAGCACGAGTAGAGTCAACTTTGGAGAGAGCTTATTTTCACCCAGTGTTGTCTCTCCTACCGACCCTAGGCTCTGGAATTTCCCACCTTGAGAGGACAGGCATGAACACAGTGTCCTTCGGCTCAAAATACATGTATGGGTCATTAAAGTGTCAGTGCAGATACTCATCTTCAGACAGTCTTAAACAAACCATCTGCATGGGTTCCTGGACAGGAGAAGAGGCAGGAGATGCTAGGGGTCTCTGAAAAAATTGTACCAATCTGGGAGTTCTCTATTTCCTTATAGACTCCTGGAGTCGCTCTCTAAAATGGAGATCAATGTGGGTGGCAAGGAGATCAGATCATTCAATGTGGATGGGACGTTCACAAACCCTCCTAGAAAATTGTTACCAGGGTCTCATTGTTCCACAAGAGTTCTGGGACAAGCAGGTGGAACTGAATGGCACACTTTCCAACTGCGAGATTGCCCTGGTGGAGGCACAGCAGGAGAGAAGCATCTGAGGTGTTACAGCTGGGTTCCTCAAAGACCTTGTGAAAAGTGGTCAAGAATTCCTGCACATTGTTGGTCATGACTCACTACGCTTCCAGAGAGGAGAGACCCAGGCAACTGTTTCTCTGGAGAGGATCAAGATCAGAAAGGCCATTTTGGGTCTGTCTGTAGGGCACTGGTCATTCTGCTGCTCAAAATATATGGTACAATGATTTAGGAAACCTAGGCATAGCTTGGGATTCCCTTCATAGAACAAAGACTGTTGTAGAATGAAAGAATCAGTGTCATGCCTAGGTGCTTGAAATTATTATAAGCATAATTTACCAAAATGTGATTGCTATGCTTAACCCATAAAGCATCAAACAGGAGAATCTGCCTAGTGAAAGGATCCACTATACAGTTGCAAGAAAAAGTATGTGAACCCTTTGGAGTGATATGGATTTCTGCACAAATTGGTCATAAAATGTGATCTGATCTTCATCTAAGTCACAACAATAGACAATAACAGTCTGCTTAAACTAATAACACACACAGAATTAAATGTTACCATGTTTTTATTGAACACACCATGTAAACATTCACAGTGCAGGTGGAAAAAGTATGTGAACCCCTAGACTAATGACATCTCCAAGAGCTAATTGGAGTAAAGTGTCAGCCAACTGGAGTCCAATCTATGAGATGAGATTGGAGGTGTTGGTTACAGCTGCCCTGCCCTATAAAAAACACACACAAGTTCTGGGTTTGCTTTTCACAAGAAGCATTGCCTGATGTGAATGATGCCTCGCACAAAAGAGCTCTCAGAAGACCTACGATTAAGAATCGTTGACTTGCATAAAGCTGGAAAGGGTTATAAAAGTATCTCCAAAAGCCTTGCTGTTCATCAGTCCACGGTAAGACAAATTGTCTATAAATGGAGAAAGTTCAGCACTGCTGCTACTCTCCCTAGGAGTGGCCACCCTGTAAAGATGACTGCAAGAGCACAGTGCAGACTGCTCAATGAGGTGAAGAAGAATCCTAGAGTGTCAGCTAAAGGCTTATAAAAGTCTCTGGCATGTGCTAAAATCCCTGTTAGCGAATCTACGATACGTAAAACACTAAACAAGAATGGATTTCATGGGAGGATACCACAGAGGAAGCCACTGCTGTCCAAAAAAAAAATTGCTGCACGTTTACAGTTTGCACAAGAGCACCTGGATGTTCCACAGCAGTACTGGCAAAATATTCTGTGGATAGATGAAACCAAAGTTGAGTTGTTTGGAAGAAACACACACAACACTATGTGTGGAGAAAAAGAGGCACAGCACAACAACATCAAAACCTCATCCCAACTGTGAAGTATGGTGGTGGGGGCATCATGGTTTGGGGCTGCTTTTCTGCGTCAGGGCCTGGACGAATTGCTATCATCGAAGGAAAAATTAATTCCCAAGTTTATCAAGACGTTTTGCAGGAGAACTTAAGGCCATCTGTCCACCAGCTGAAGCTCAACAGAAGATGGGTGTTGCAACAGGACAACGATCCAAAGCATAGAAATAAATCAACAACAGAATGGCTTAAACAGAAGAAAATACGCCTTCTGGAGTGGCCCAGTCAGAGTCCTGACCTCAACCCGATTGAGATGCTGTGGCATGACCTCAAGAAAGCGATTCACACCAGACATCCCAAGAATATTGCTGAACTGAAACAGTTCTGTAAAGAGGAATGGTCAAGGGTACTCCTGACCGTTGAGCACGTCTGATCTGCAACTACAGGAAATGTTTGGTTGAAGTTATTGCTGCCAAAGGAGGTTCAACCAGTTATTAAATCCAAGGGTTCACTTACTTTTTCCACCTGCACTATGAGTGTTTACATGGTGTGTTCAATAAAAACATGGTAACATTTAATTCTTTGTGTGTTATTAGTTTAAGCAGACTGTGATTGTCTATTGTTGTGACTTAGATGAAGATCAGATCACATTTTATGACCAATTTGTGCAGAAATCCATATCATTCCAAAGGGTTCACATACTTTTTCTTGCAACTGTATCTGCAACTATAAACAGAGCTGACCTAAACCAAGGTCACAAGATATAGCTGAAGAACACCCATCTTAGAGCAAAAGAGTGAACAGAAAGGACACAGGGAATTAGTTCAAAGACATCAGTGAGTACCTGGTGTGGCAGTATGACCAAATGCATCTAGAGAAATCTGTAGGGCTTAATAATAGGCAAGAAGGTTAAAGGGGTACAATGGTCCATAAAAAAGAATTAGTCGCAATCCATAGCTTTTCTATCTTTCACTGTTTACTCTATTTTGGAAGGGAAGTCCATACCGCCAAATGACAGAGATGAGCACCATGATAATACTTGACAATATACAGTACAGACAGACTCCTCTGAGGGCATGAGCAAATACACTTAGGGATGCAGCCCAAAAAAATCTCAACAATGTCCTCTGCAATTTTAATAACTTAATATTAGGTACCTGAAACCACCTCGAAATTGCGCAGAAGTGTCAAACAGTGTCATCATTTTTACTGCTATAATATTACTGAACAAGGAGATTGAGAGGGATTTCCATTTAACCAACAACTGAATAATCTCTCTAAATAAGTAATTTTGTTTTACAGTAGCATAGGATAGGATGAGATAAACCCCGAAAAATGTTAAAGTGTTCAGACAGCTCAGCTTTTTAACCTCACTTTTTCTCAAGCCACTTGGTCAGAAAGTCAATCCCTTTTTTTTTTTCTCATGATGCTTCTGGCTTGACAAGACAAAGGGAGAATAGTCTCATCACATTGCACTTGTTCCACTGTGAGCCTTACCTTAAAGGGCATCTGTCAGCAGATTTCTACCTATGAAACTGGCTGTTGCAGGTGCGCTTTAAGCCACCTGTGTTGGTCCCATGTTCATAGGTGCCCGCAAAACAGCCTCTAGGAGCAACAGGGGCATTGCTGTTACACCTAGAGGCTCTGCTCTCTCCGCAGCTACAGCAGCCTTCCCACTTTGATTTACAGGGTCAAGCATGATTACTTTTACACTGCCTAGCCCTGTCAATCAGTGGAGAGGCGGCAGTTGCATAGAAAGCAGAGCCTCTAGGTGTAAGAGCAACACCCCTGTTGCTACTAAAGGCTCATTTGCATTTATTAATACATAATTTTTCTTAGCAATGTGGGCACGTATGAACACGGGACCAACACAGATGCTTTCAGTGCACATGCAACAGGTCAGCCAATTTCATAAGTATAATTCTGATGACAGATGTCCTTTAACAGAAAGTGACTGATCAATGACATAGAACTTATTTCCCCTAACTCACAATGCAGAATGTAAGCGATAGAGCTTCAGCCTGTCTTCCCTGCCTCCTACTTGGAAAGAGATCTATCTGTCAGCTCTGGGTAGAGCACTATGAAGCTGCACAAAGCACACATTAAAAGTAAAAACAGTTACTGTGTGCAGTTAATCATTGTATGGGCTCGCCTGGCATCACTGCATTCCTTCTAGATAAGGCATAAATGATATCTTCAGCACTACTTTGTACAAGGTGTGGACATACAGAGATTAAAAGAGGGTGTACCTGAGTTGAGAGGGGTGGTATCTCAGGGCTGATAGGAGAGATTTGCTGAATGCTGATATGTCCAGTAATTTACAGGAAGTCTGCCACATAGGAGAGACTGACATCCTGTCTAAATAGTAGAGCAGGTTTAGCACTGGTGGTCAAACCTGTATAACATAATGCAGTTGCTCATAATGAAAGGATTCAAAATATGCTGATCTAACTTAGCTGGGATGAAACAAATTTCACTGCTATTATATTGCTAGTGAATTAGCATTATACAAGTCACGGCCCCAAGTGTTAGCGCCCCTAAAATTTTACCGGAAAATGAAGTATTTTACCCAGAAAAGTATTGCAATTACACATTTTGTTATCCACATGTCTATTTCCTTTGTTTGTATTGGAACAACACAAAAAACTGAGAAAAAAGCTAAATTGGACACAATTTCACACAAAACTCCAAAAATGGGCCAGACAAAATTCTTGACACCTTTTCAAAATTGTGGGTAGACAACTTTGTTTCAAGCTTGTGATGCTCATTCAAACTCACCTGTGGCAAGTAACAAGTGTGGGCAATATAAAAATTACACCAGAAACCAGATAGAAAGGGGAGACGTTGAATCAATTTTTGCATTCTGTGTCTGTGCGTGCCACACTAAGCATGGAGAACAGAAAGAGGGAAGTGAACTTGAGAAACAACATTTTGGAAAAATATCTACAATCTTAAGGTTACAAGTCCATCTCCAGTGTTCTTCTTTTGTCCATAGTGTGCAATATAATCAAGAAGTTTACAACCCATGACATTGTAGCTAATCTCCCTGGACTTGGATGGAAGAGAAAAATTTATGAAAGCTTGCAATGCTGGATAAGGAGCCCCAATCAACTTTCAAATAAATTTAAGCTGTCCTGGATGCTCAGGGTGCATCAGTGTCAGTGCAAACTATCCATCGACATTTGGATTAAATGAAACGCTATAGCAAAAGACCCAGGAGGAACCCACTGCTGACACAGAGACATAAAAATGCTAGACTACAAAATGTGCCAAAATGTACGTGAGTAAGCCAAAATCCTTCTGGGAAAATGTCTTGTGGACAGATGAGACCAAGATAAAGCTTTTTGGTAAAGCACATCATTCTACTGTTTACTGAAAACGGAATAAGGCCTACAAAGAAAAGAACACAGTACCTACAGTCAAATATGGTGGAGGTTCAAAGATGTTTTGGTGTTGTTTTGTTGCCTCTGGCACTGGGTGCCTTGACTGGGTGCCTTGACTGTGTGCAAGGCATCATGAAATCTTAACATTACCAAAGGATTTTGGGTCACAATGTAGGGCCCAGTGTCAGAAAACTGGGTTTGCATCCTAGGTCATTTGTCTTCCAGCAGAACAATGACCCCAAACATACTTCAAGAAGCATCCAGAAAAACATGAGAACAAAGAGCTGGATAGTTCTGAAGTGCAAGGCAATGAGTCTGGATCTAAATCCCATTGAACACCAGTGGAGAGATCTTAAAATTGCTGATGGGAGAAGGCACCCTCGAGAGACCTGGAGCAGTTTTCAGTAGAAGAGTGGTCCAAAATTCCAGTTGTAAGAAGCTTGTTGATGGTTATAGGAAGTGATTGATTTCAGTTACGGATGTAGCAGGGTTAACACAAATGCTTTATGAGACATGTTATCTAAACTAAATGCAACTTAATGCGTTAAGCAATTGCTTTTCAATGGCTTTTGTTTCAAAATAACGCAATGAGTTAAGAAATATGAGTTAAGAGTCTGTGTGTTACCCCTGCTACATCTGTATTTCTTCCAAAGAGTTTGCAACCAAATATTAAGTTGAGGGTGCCAGTAAATTTGTCTTGCCCATTTTTGGAATTTTGCGTGAAATTATATCATTTTTGGCTTTCTCCGTTTTTTGTGTTGTTCTAATACACAAAAATAAAATTAAACGTGTATAACAGAACGTGTAATTGCAATAAATTTCTGGAAAAATTTCAGGAGTGCCAACACTTGCAGCCATGCAGACTATATGTCTAAACAACTGCTGCTTTTAAAATATCCCATTTAGCGTCTGTTCTGTTCTGCATTTTGAGGGCAGTGTCCCAATCAGTAACATATTTTCTTCATTCTTGACTTAATTATTATGTCTCTTTCCTATCCAGAGTGCCCAACTATGAGGGAACACTAATGTGCAAAATTGTTGATTCAATAATTATCCATTAGGAAATCCCGGCCTCAATCTGTTTTACGTTTAACTCGTTCAATATGAATTCAGTCATGAAATTCTACAACATATAATTTGCTGTCTACATTTAATTTTTTTCTTTTTTTGTTTTCCATTATATCTGCATGTGTCTTAATAGGTAAGCTTCACAGATCAACCAAAGGAGATGCTGCATAGTGAACACCATACAACCTGTGCAAATAAGCCTCTTGGCTCAGATAAAGAGCAGTCTGGGAAGAAAGTTAAATAGTGGCAATATAATTAAAATGATGAACTGATGATTCTAATTTAGCCGTGGGCTTTCCCTCGGTTGGGCAGCTTGATTGCTCTTTCACTGATGCTAGCTATTAATTACACTTGTGTTATAACAATGGCCTATCGCCCACTAGAGAGATGAGTCTAAATAGCTCATGCTAAAGGACTGAGACGTTAAAAAAATGTAACTATGTATGCTGGATGTGAGGAATTATCTCATAGTGGAGTAAGCTTTGAAATGGGTCATAGACAACTAAATTATATTAGATTTGCAGCAAAGTTTTCAGTTTGTAGAGGCCAGCATAGCATTTTATTTAAAAAAAATAGCATAAAAATATTTCTCATAGTTTGTTATACTGAATTTCCTGATAGTTATAATTTATTTTTGCCATGCATTATGATGTAGCTATATTGTAGCTATAGTACGTAGCTATTGTAGCTATTGTCAGCAATATTCTAGGGAGAATACTGTGATATTGTTTATCCCCTTAAGTATAAGTAGAACTACATTATTTGTGTACTCTAAAGTGTTAAAAAAAAAGAAAAAAAAAAAGAATGAATGACCTCAGACTAAAGCTGCACATGTACACACGCCATCTATTATATTAAACCAGACTTCCATAACAACTCATAGTTAAGGGGGCAGGGTGCTGTGGAGGTCACCATTAAGGAGGTGTGGAGGTCACAGTTAAGGGAGTGGGCACTGTGAAGGTCACTGATAAGGGGAGGGGTGCTGTTGAGGTCACTGTTAAAGGGTTGGGGTTCTGTGGAGGTCACTGTTAAGGGAGACAGCAGCTAGATGGGCTGGGAGTGACTCAATAGGGTGCTGGCAGGTTGTCACAGGAATTTGGAGCCATGCTGACTGCAGTGCATCCCACAACTGCTTTAGGGTACATGTGGAGAATCGATAGAGCAAACACGATGGTCCCATAGGTGCTCAATTGGGTTCAAGTCTGGGGACTCAGGGAGCCAGGGTAGTACATAGATGTCTTGTTGATGGTCTTCCAACCAATGTCAAACATTTCAAGCCATGTGACATGTTGCATTGCCTTGCCTATAGATTCCATCCACCCCAGAGAAGACAATTAGCATGTATTGGTGTATATGATCAGCAATGATGGATTTATACCCAAATCAGTTGAAAGTGCCTTCAACATGGATGAGTGGGCTCGGAGAATGCCACAAAAACATTCCTCAGACCATAACCCTGACACCACCAGCTTCTGGTCCTTCAAGCAGCGTTTAAGGGTATTTGTTCTCTGATGTTTCTCGCCTGACATGCCTAAATCCATGCTTCAATGAAGCAGGAAATGTGACTCATAGTAGAAGGCAGCTCTTTGCCAATCAACAAATGTCCAATTCTGATACTGCCGTGAAAATTAAAGCCTTTTCCGCCTGAGGCAAGTTTGTTAGCAGAGGTGCAGTGCCGATCTGTCTGCTTCAGAGCCAAATATGCAGTAGGGTTTGTTGAACTGTTCATTTTGGCAGTAAGCTGCTCCACTGCAGCGTGTCAGTTTATTTTTGTGCACCTTCGTAGCCAGTGTTCACCACGGTGTTCATGTGATGCCATGCAGTTTCCACATAGCTTATTCTCAGTTATGCCATTTGTCCACTCACCATACACTTTCACCTCAGCAGTACGAGAACAGTTTACAAATTGCCCAGTTTCAGAAATACTGCTACCCTTGGCCCGAAAGCCAATAACCCCTTTTTGCAGCTTTGATATATCATCCTTTTTACCCATGACAGCAAGGAGGAATATGTGGGTGAACAGATTCTCACACTCCTTATATACCCACCAAACCAGTTCATTACATGTGACTTCCTTCATGAACTGTGCGTTGACAACATCGAAAGTTGGAAGCAGTCACCTAAAGAATTATTAGGAACACCATACTAATACGGTGTTGGACCCCCTTTTGCCTTCAGAACTGCCTTAAGTCACCTAAAGAATTATTAGGAACACCATAATAATACGGTGTTGGACCCCCTTTTGCCTTCAGAACTGCCTTAATTCTACGTGGCATTGATTTAACAAGGTGCTGATAGCATTATTTAGAAATGTTGGCCCATATTGATAGGATAGCATCTTGCAGTTGATGGAGATTTGAGGGATGCACATCCAGGGCACGAAGCTCCCGTTCCACCACATCGGGGGCCATTTTAGTACAGTGAACTCATTGTCATGTTCAAGAAACCAATTTGAAATGATTCGAGCTTTGTGACATGGGGCATTATCCTGCTGGAAGTAGCCATCAGAGGATGGATACATGTTCTCATTCTGTTTACGCCAAATTCGGACTCTACCATTTGAATGTCTCAACAGAAATCGAGACTCATCAGACGAGGCAACATTTTTCCAGTCTTCAAAAGTCCAATTTTGGTGAGCTCGTGCAAATTGTAGCCTCTTTTTCCTATTTGTAGTGGAGATGAGTGGTACCCGGTGGGTTCTTCTGCTGTTGTAGCCCATCCGCCTCAAGGTTGTGCGTGTTGTGGCTTCACAAATGCTTTGCTGCATACCTCGGTTGTAACAAGTGGTTATTTCAGTCAACGTTGCTCTTCTACCAGCTTGAATCAGTCGGCCCATTCTCCTCTGACCTCTAGCATCCACAAGGCATTTTTGCCCACCGGAGTGCCGCATACTGGATGTTTTTCCCTTTTCACACCATTCTTTGTAAACCCTAGAAATGGTTGTGCGTGAAAATCCCAGTAACTGAGCAGATTGTGAAATACTCAGACCGGCCCGTCTGGCACCAACAATCATGCCACGCTCAAAATTGCTTAAAGGGTTTCTGTCACCCCATTAAACCGTTTTTTTTCTTTTCTTTACTAATAATCCCTATAGTGCGATCTCATGATACATAAGCAAATTAATCATTTTGGTTCAGTAGAATTTGCTAAAAATCGATTTTTAAAATATGCTAATTACCTTGCTACCAGCAAGTAGGGCGGCTACTTGCTGGTAGCAGCCGCATCCTCCGATGGTAATGACGCCCCCTCGGCATGCTGATTGACAGGGCCAGGGAAGGGAATCGTTCTCTGCTGGCGCTGTTAGAATTTGAAATCTCGCGCCTGCGCCGTACCTGTCTTCAATCGGCGCAGGCGCACTGAGAGGCGGCCGCTCTCTCGACCGCTCCATCCTCAATGCGCCTGCGTCGATGACGTCATCAAGTACACCCGGAAGAGATTTATTATTAATAATCGTTGGTGGTATAGTGTTAATAACTGTCATTTTTATAAAATTATTTATTCCCATTTCGTTGGTGGTTTTTGTGGCAGCATGCTTATTATGTACATACTTACCTGATTCGAGCATCCAGCGACGTCACCAGACTCTCCGCCTCCTTCCAGCGATGCCGGCGTCTTCTCTTCCGGGTGTACTTGATGACGTCATCGACGCAGGCGCATTGAGGATGGAGCGGTCGAGCGAGCGGCCGCCTCTCAGTGCGCCTGCGCCGATTGAAGACAGGTACGGCGCAGGCGCGAGATTTCAAATTCTAACAGCGCCAGCAGAGAACGATTCCCTTCCCTGGCCCTGTCAATCAGCATGCCGAGGGGGCGTCATTACCATCGGAGGATGCGGCTGCTACCAGCAAGTAGCCGCCCTACTTGCTGGTAGCAAGGTAATTAGCATATTTTAAAAATCGATTTTTAGCAAATTCTACTGAACCAAAATGATTAATTTGCTTATGTATCATGAGATCGTACTATAGGGATTATTAGTAAAGAAAAAAAAAAAAACGGTTTAATGGGGTGACAGAAACCCTTTAAATCACCTTTCTTTCCCATTCTGACATTCAGTTTGGAGTTCAGGAGATTGTCTTGACCAGGACCACACCCCTAAATGCATTGAAGCAACTGCCATGTGATTGGGTGACTAGATAATTGCCTTAATGAGAAATAGAACAGGTGTTCCTAATAATTCTTTAGGTGAGTGTATATATACTAGCTGAAGGACCCGGCTTCGCACAGGTATATTTAATCTATTTCATTTAGTGTTTGTGTGTGTCGCTAAAAGTATCCACTATAACAGTGACATTCACAGCACCCCACCTCTTAACACTGACCCACCCCATCCCCACAGTGCCCCATCTCCTTAAAAAAGGAATCTCCACAGCAGCCCACCCCCTTAACCTTGAACTTTACAACAGCCTGCCCTTTTAACAGTTAGTTCCACAGCACCCCACCACCCTTGACAGTGACCTCCACAGGGGCCAGCTCCCTTAACAGTGACCTCTACAGCACCCGCCCCTTAACACTGACCATAGGTTACTGTCCTCTTAACTGACCTCCACCATTCCCGGCCACCTTAACAGAAACCTCCACAGCGACTGCCTCTTTAACAGTGACTGTCACATTACCCCGCTCCCTTAACAGTGACCTCCACTGTACCCCGCCCCTTTAACAGTGACATCCACAGAGCTCCGTTCCCATAAAATGTGACTTCCACAACACCCCACCCCTTAACAGTGACCTCTACAGCACCCTGTCCCTTAACACTGACCTCCATAGCAGACCGTCCTCTTAACTGTGACTTCCACCTTTCCCTGCCCCCTTAACAGAGACCTCCACAGTGCCGGATCCTTTAACAGTGACCTCCACAGCGGCCACCCCTTTATCAGTGAGCTCCACAGTACCCCATCTCCTTAACAGTGATTTCCACAACACCCTGCCCCTTAACTGTGGCCTCTACAGAAATCTGCTCCATAACACTGTCCCTTTAACTGTGACCTCCAAAGCAGCCTTCCCCTAGGGTAGCCAAAGGTCAAGATTTAGGCCGGACAGCCGACTTTCAGACTCCCTGTCTAGTGTTGATCGCAAATATTCTAATCACAAATTTTTATCGCGAATATCGGCACTTTGAGAGTTCACAAAGATCTAGAATATAGTGCTATACAGTCGTGGCCAAAAGTTTTGAGAATTAGATAAATATTGGAAATTGGAAAAGTTGCTGCTTAAGTTTTTATAATAGCAATTTGCATATACTCCAGAATGTTATGAAGAGTGATCAGATAAATTGCATAGTCCTTCTTTGCCATGAAAATTAACTTAATCCCAAAAAAAACTTTCCACTGCATTTCATTGCTGTCATTAAAGGACCTGCTGAGATCATTTCAGTAATCGTCTTGTTAACTCAGGTAAGAATGTTGACGAGCACAAGGCTGGAGATCATTATGTCAGGCTGATTGGGTTAAAATGGCAGACTTGACATGTTAAAAGGAGGGTGATGCTTGAAATCATTGTTCTTCCATTGTTAACCATGGTCACCTGCAAAGAAACGCGTGCAGTCATCATTGCGTTGCATAAAAATGGCTTCACAGGCAAGGATATTGTGGCTACTAAGATTGCACCTCAATCAACAATTTATAGGATCATTAAGAACTTCAAGGAAAGAGGTTCAATTCTTGTTAAGAAGGCTTCAGGGTGTCCAAGAAAGTCCAGCAAGCGCCAGGATCGTCTCCTAAAGAGGATTCAGCTGCGGGATCGGAGTGCCACCAGTGCAGAGCTTGCTCAGGAATGGCAGCAGGTAGGTGTGAGCGCATCTGCACGCACAGTGAGGCGAAGACTTTTGGAAGATGACCTGGTGTCAAGAAGGGCAGCAAAGAAGCCACTTCTCTCCAAAAAAAACATCAGGGACAGATTGATCTTCTGCAGAAAGTTTGGTGAATGGACTGTTGAGGACTGAGGCAAAGTCATATTCTCCGATGAAGCCTCTTTCCGATTGTTTGGGGCATCTGGAAAAAGGCTTGTCCGGAGAAGAAAAGGTGAGCGCTACCATCAGTCCTGTGTCATGCCAACAGTAAAGCATCCTGAGACCATTCATGTGTGGGGTTGCTTCTCATCCAAGGGAGTGGGCTCACTCACAATTTTGCCCAAATCCACAGCCATAAATAAAGAATGGTACCAAAACACCCTCCAACAGCAACTTCTTCCAACAATCCAACAACAGTTTGGTGAAGAACAATGCATTTTCCAGCACGATGGAGCACCGTGCCATAAGGCAAAAGTGATAACTAAGTGGCTCGGGGACCAAAACGCTGACATTTTGGGTCCATGGCCTGGAAACTCTCCAGATCTTAAACCCATTGAGAACTTGTGGTCAATCCTCAAGAGGTGGGTGGACAAACAAAAACCCACTAATTCTGACAAACTCCAAGAAGTGATTATGAAAGAATGGGTTGCTATCAGTCAGGAATTGGCCCAGAAGTTGATTGAGAGCATGCCCAGTCGAATTGCAGAGGTCCTGAAAAAGAAGGGCCAACACTGCAAATACTGACTCTGCATAAATGTCATGTAATTGTCGATAAAAGCCTTTGAAACGTATGAAGTGCGTGTAATTATATTTCACCACATCACAGAAACAACTGAAACAAAGATCTAAAAGCAGTTTAGCAGCAAACTTTGTGAAAACTAATATTTGTGTCATTCTCAAAACTTTTGGCCACGACTGTATATTCTAGATTTTTTTTCATCAGTACCCTCACTGCTTCTTGCTTAAGGGCCAATGAGAAGGCTGCAATATCTTTGTCTTAGCTTAACAACATCCCTAGCAACCAATAGAAAAGTTGCCTACTAGTGATGGAAGAACAGCGGCTGGGACGGTTCGCGAACGCTCGTTTGCGGCGGGCCCCAACGACTTTAATGGCACCTTCAGGTCATATTTGCAGCCACCAAATACTTACTAGGAGTGCATAAGTAGTTCCACAACAGGGACAGTGACATACCAGAGGGAGATCATTGGCAAAAATTCCCACAAAAAATATGTATTTTAATCAGGGGCCATTTTTATGCATCTTAAAGGGAAACTAAAAAATGTGCCATGCTGGAGAAATTTTTTATTTTAGGCCATGGTATGGGCCCCAAAAATTAGGCATTCACCTGACAGAAAAGAACTTGTGATGATGTGTCTGGAGGTACATTAGGCAGTCACCAGATAAAAATTTTACTGTAGGCCAGTACAGCCCCCATAAATTAGGCATTCACCTGACAGAAAAAAAACTTGTGATTATGTGGATGGAGGTAGATTAGGTGGTCACAGGATACAAATTTTACTGTTGGCCACTGGAATATAGGCCCCATAAACTAGGCATTCACCTGACAGAAAAGGCCTTTTTTTCCCCTGTATATACATAAGACAAGGACCATTCTTTGTTCTGTGTGATGACGGATATGTGTGGGCTGGCATGAGGAAATTCAATTACACGTGGTCGTCACAGGTGTTGAATTCCTCAGAGATCCATGCCTCATTGATTTTTAGAAATGTGAGGTAGTCCACACTGTCGTGAGCTAGGCGAGTGTGCTTATCAGTCACAATCCCCCCTGCTGCGCTGAACGTCCTTTCGGACAGGACACTCCACGAGGGGCAAGCCAAGAGTTCCATGGCAAATTGTGCCAGCTCTGACCACAGGTCAAGCATGCATACCCAGTAGTCCAGGGGGTTCCTCGCTTCTCAGAGTGTCCACATCGGCCGTTGACCCGATGTAGTAGGACACCTGTCGGTCTATGCATTCTCTGAGTCTTGAACCGGCGGCTGTCGATGGGTTGGCTGCAAGAATGATCTCCGAAGTGATCAACACATCTTCAAACCGCCCTCTTTTTGGAGGCGCGGTAGGATTGGTACCTGCACCTGTTTCCAGGCCTTGCATCTCTCGCAGCAAGGCCTGGAAATGCTGCATTCTGCCAGCCCTCTGTGATGCTGGTAACATGTCCGCCATTTTGTGTTTGTACCGAGGGTCTAAGTACGTTGCCACCCAATACTGGTCCTTGCCCTTTATGCTTTTTATACGGGGGTCCCTGATCGGCCTGTGACCTCAGAGCTGAAAGCAGTGCAGGACCGGTGTGGCTCTTGGCTTCCAGGCACAACAGCCGCAGCACAGCATGGCAACGTCTCACCTGGCATGTCTAATAGGTTCTGGGGAGCAGTGGAAAAGGAGGAGTCAGCCGAGGACGAGACAGAGGATGGAGTAGAAGGAGAAGAAGAGGCAGGCCTGCATGCAATCCGTGGCGGTAACACCAAATCCACACAAGAGCCACGAGTTACATAATTGACGGCCACCAGAAGGTTCACCCAGTGGGCAGTAAAAGTTATGTACTGTAGCATCCCTGCCCGTTTTTGCTAGACCACGTGTCTGTGGTCAGATATATCTTGGTACTGACACTGTGTGCCAGAGATATATTCACTTGCTGCTGAACGTGGCCATATAGCTCTGCGGTGCCCTTCTGGGAGAAATATTTCCTTCTGGGGACCTTCCATTGTGGTGTGCCAATGGCCACAAATTTTCTAAAGGCCTCCGAGTCCACCAGTTTATATGGCAATAGTTGGCGGGCTAGCAGTTACGACAAGCCAGCGGTTAGCCATTGGGCAAGAGGGTTATCCGGCGTCATCAAATTTTTACGCTCGAACATTTAGGCCACGGAAGCCTGCCTTCTGCCAGATGAACGCGACAACGGCACGGTGGAAGGTGGAGTGGAGGTCAAATGGGAGGAGAGAGGAGTAGGAGAAGAGGCAGGATGTGGTGTCCTGGGAGTGTGACTTTGTGGGTTCTTACGTCAATGCTCCCACTGAGCTCGGTGATGTGAGGCCAAGTGCCTTCTTAAGGCGGTCGACCCTAGGTGAGTGTTGGGCTTCCCACTACTTATGCGTTGAAAGCACAGGCTGCAGATGGCAACACTATTGTCAGCAGCTGACACGTTAAAAAAAAGTCCACACTGCGGAGCTATGTGCCGCATCCTGGGAGCGCCAGAAGTGACTGTGCATGGTGGATCGTCGCTCCAGATACATTTGCAGTCTGACTTTTGCCTCCTATGCCCTGCGAACTCTGTCTGCTTCTCCTCCTTCTCCTCCCTCTCTGCTGCTCCGTCTCTCCCTCTGAACTCCCCTCCTCTTCCTCTCTTGTGGGTACCCACTTGACGTCCATCGACACATCATCATCGTCACCTTCACCACCACTAACATTTGAGATCTCGGAGTATGCAGCAACAGCGGGGACCTCCTTTCTTGGGCTGATCTGGGTACTGTCGTCAGACCGCTGGGTGGCGGACGTTGCTACCTCCTCTTCCTCATCCGATGTCAAGATTGGCTGCGCATCGGTAAGATCTGGGAATAGATGGGAAAATAATTCCTTTGACTCAACTGGAGGAGCTATGGTGGTGGTGCCTTTTGGGGTTCACACAGCATAGAGTAAGGAAGGTGCAGATACAGAGGATGAGAAGGGTGCAGAAGCGGAAGGCTCAGTGAGCAACTCAACCAACTCTGGTGCGTCCTTTGAAGAAATCGCACGCTCCTTCTTCAACTTCCCAATTAGGCTCCAGCCGACGCCTACCACCCCTGCAGAACGGCCTACCTCTTCCTCTGCCATTTTTTTTTTATGACCCTGTGCCTAAGTCCCTAGAGAAGAGCAGGATTTGTAGAAGCAGGTATATCGCAGGCCTCAATCAATATTTGGTGGTGACAGATATATGGAACTCCTTAATCTGTATTTTGTGGAAGCATGTATATCACAGGCCTCAATCAATATTTGGTGGAAACAGGTATATCAAACTCCTTAATCACTATTTTGTGGAAGCAGGTATCTCACAGGCTTCAATCAATATTTGGTAGGAAACAGGTTTATCAAAGCCCTTAATCAAAATTTTGTGGAAGCAGGCATATATCAGGCCTCAATCAATATTTGGTGGAAGCAGGTATATCAAACCCCTTAATCAGTATTTTGTGGAAGCAGGTATCTCGCAGGCCTCAATCAATATTTGGTGGAAGCAGGCATATCAATGCCCTTAATCAGTATTTTGTTTAACTCCTTAAGGACACAGCCTTATTATGGACCACCAGAGGACACAGGTAGCTCGGTAATATGTTGCACCAAGCACCATTACACTACACCCCCCCTGTCACTTATTAACCCCTTATTCACCCTTGATCACCCCTGATCACCCCATATAGACTCCCTGATCACCCCCCTGTCATTGATTACCCCCCTGTCATTGATCACCCCCCTGTAAAGCTCCATTCAGACGTCCGCATGATTTTTACGGATCCACTGATAGATGGATCGGATCCGCAAAACGCATACGGACGTCTGAATGGAGCCTTACAGGGGCGTGATCAATGACGGTGGTGATCACCCCATATAGACTCCCTGATCACCCCCCTGTCATTGATCACCCCCCTGTCATTGATCACCCCCCTGTAAGGCTGCATTCAGATGTCCGTATGATTTTTACGGATCCACTGATACATGGATCGGATCCGCAAAACACGTACGGACATCTGAATGGAGCCTTACAGGGGAGTGATCAATGACGGAGGTGATCACCCCATATAGACTCCCTGATCACCCCCCTGTCATTGATCACCCCCCTGTAAGGCTGCATTCAGATGTCCGTATGATTTTTACGGATCCACTGATACATGGATCGGATCCGCAAAACACATAGGGACATCTGAATGGAGCCTTACAGGGGGGTGATCACCCCATATAGACTCCCTGATCACCCCCCTGTCATTGATCACCCCCCTGTCAGGCTGCATTCAGATGTCCGTATGATTTTTACGGATCCACTGATGCATGGATCGGATCCGAAAAACACATACGGACATCTGAATGGAGCCTTACAAGGGGGTGATCACCCCATATAGACTCCCTGATCACCCCCCTGTCATTGATCACCCCCCTGTCATTGATCACCCCCCTGTCAGGCTGCATTCAGATGTCCGTATGATTTTTACGGATCCACTGATGCATGGATCGCATCCGCAAAACACATACGGACATCTGAATGGAGCCTTACATGGGGGTGATCACCCCATATAGACTCCCTGATCACCCCCCTGTCATTGATTACCCCCCTGTCATTGATCATCCCCCCTGTCATTGATCACCCCCCTGTCAGGCTGCATTCAGATGTCCGTATGATTTTTACGGATCCACTGATGCATGGATCGGATCCGCAAAACACATACGGACATCTGAATGGAGCCTTATAGGGGGGTGATCAATGACAGGGGGGTGATCACCCCATATAGACTCCCTGATCACCCCCATGTCATTGATCACCCCCCTGTCATTGATCACCCCCCTGTCATTGATCACCCCCCTGTAAGGCTCCATTCAGACATTTTTTTGGCCCAAGTTAGCGGAAATTTTATTTTTTTTTCTTACAAAGTCTCATATTCCACTAACTTGTGTCAAAAAATAAAATCTCACATGAACTCACCATACCCCTCACAGAATCCAAATGCGTAAAATTTTTTAGACATTTATATTTCAGACTTCTTCTCACGCTTTAGGGCCCCTAGAATGCCAGGGCAGTATAAATACCCCACATGTGACCCCATTTCGGAAAGAAGACACCCCAAGGTATTCAATTTCCGCTAACTTGTGCCAACAAAAAAAAAAATTCTATGAACTCGCCATGCCCCTCATTGAATACCTTGGGGTGTCTTCTTTCCAAAATGGGGTCACATGTGGGGTATTTATACTGCCCTGGTATTCTAGGGGCCCTAAAGCGTGAGAAGAAGTCTGGGATCCAAATGTCTAAAAATGCCCTCATAAAATGAATGTGGGCCCCTTTGCGCATCTAGGCTGCAAAAAAGTGTCACACATGTGGTATCGCCGTACTCAGGAGAAGTTGGGCAATGTGTTTTGGGGTGTCATTTTACATATACCCATGCTGGGTGAGATAAATATCTTGGTCAAATGCCAACTTTGTATAAAAAATGGGAAAAGTAGTCTTTTGCCGAGATATTTCTCTCACCCAGCATGAGTATATGTAAAAAGACACCCCAAAACACATTGCACAACTTCTCCTGAATACGGTGATACCACATGTGTGACACTTTTTTGCAGCCTAGGTGGGCAAAGGGGCCCACATTCCAAAGAGCACCTTTAGGATTTCACAGGTCATTTACCTACTTACCACACATTAGGGCCCCTGGAAAATGCCAGGGCAGTATAACTACCCCACAAGTGACCCCATTTTGGAAAGAAGACACCCCAAGGTATTCCGTGAGGGGCATGGCGAGTTCCTAGAATTTTATATTTTTTGTCACAAGTTAGCGGAACATGATGATTTTTTTTTTTCCTTACAAAGACTCATATTCCACTAACTTGTGACAAAAAATAAAAACTTCCATGAACTCACTATGCCCATCACGAAATACCTTGGGGTGTCTTCTTTCCAAAATGGGGTCACTTGTGGGGTAGTTATACTGCCCTGGCATTTTAGGGGCCGAATGCGTGAGAAGTGATTTGAAATCAAAATCTGTAAAAAATGGCCGGTGAAATCCGAAAGGTGCTCTTTGGAATGTGGGCCCCTTTGCCCACCTAGGCTGCAAAAAAGTGTCACACATCTGGTATCGCTGTACTCAGGAGAAGTTGGGCAATGTGTTTTGGGGTGTCATTTTACATATACCCATGCTGGGTGAGAGAAATATCTTGGCAAAAGACAACTTTTCCCATTTTTTATACAAAGTTGGTGTTTGACCAAGATATTTATCTCACCCAGCATGGGTATATGTAAAATGACACCCCAAAACACATTGCCCAACTTCTCCTGAGTACGGAGATACCACATGTGTGACACTTTTTTGCAGCCTAGGTGGGCAAAGGGGCCCACATTCCAAAGAGCACCTTTCGGATTTCATAGGCCATTTACCTACAAACCACACATTAGGGCCCCTGGAAAATGCCAGGGCAGTATAACTACCCCACAAGTGACCCCATTTTGGAAAGAAGACACCCCAAGGTATTCTGTGAGGGGCATGGCGAGTTCCTAGAATTTTATATTTTTTGTCACAAGTTAGCGGAAAATGATGATTTTTTTCATTTTTTTTTTTTCCCTTACAAAGTCTCATATTTCACTAACTTGTGACAAAAAATAAAAACTTCCATGAACTCACTATTCCCATCACGAAATACCTTGGGGTGTCTTCTTTCCAAAATGGGGTCACTTGTGGGGTAGTTATACTGCCCTGGCATTCTAGGGGCCCAAATGTGTGGTAAGAAGTTTGAAATCAAAATGTGTAAAAAATGACCGGTGAAATCCGAAAGGTGCTCTTTGGAATATGGGCCTCTTTGCCCACCTAGGCTGCAAAAAAGTGGCACACATGTGGTATCTCCGTACTCAGGAGAAGTTGGGGAATGTGTTTTGGGGTGTCATTTTACATATACCCATGCTGGGTGAGAGAAATATCTTGGCAAAAGACAACTTTTCCCATTTTTTTATACAAAGTTGGCATTTGACCAAGATATTTATCTCACCCAGCATGGGTATATGTAAAATGACACCCCAAAACACATTCCCCAACTTCTCCTGAGTACGGCGATACCACATGTGTGGCACTTTTTTGCAGCCTAGGTGGGCAAAGGGGCCCACATTCCAAAGAGCACCTTTCGGATTTCACCGATCATTTTTTACACATTTTGATTTCATACTACTTACCACACATTTGGGCCCCTAGAATGCCAGGGCAGTATAACTACCCCACAAGTGACCCCATTTTGGAAAGAAGACACCCCAAGGTATTCGCTGATGGGCATAGTGAGTTCATAGAAGTTTTTATTTTTTGTCACAAGTTAGTGGAATATGAGACTTTGTAAGAAAAATAAAATAAAAATCATCATGTTCCACTAACTTGTGACAAAAAATAAAAAGTTCTATGAACTCACTATGCCCATCAGCGAATACCTTAGGGTGTCTACTTTCTGAAATGGGGTCATTTGTGGGGTGTTTGTACTGTCTGGCCATTGTAGAACCTCAGGAAACATGACAGGTGCTCAGAAAGTCAGAGCTGCTTCAAAAAGCGGAAATTCACATTTTTGTACCATAGTTTGTAAACGCTATAACTTTTACCCAAACCATTTTTTTTTTTACCCAAACATTTTTTTTTTTATCAAAGACATGTAGAACAATAAATTTAGAGAAAAATTTATATATGGATGTCGTTTTTTTTGCAAAATTTTACAACTGAAAGTGAAAAATGTCATTTTTTTGCAAAAAAATCGTTAAATTTCGATTAATAACAAAAAAACTAAAAATGTCAGCAGCAATGAAATACCACCAAATGAAAGCTCTATCAGTGAGAAGAAAAGGAGGTAAAATTCATTTGGGTGGTAAGTTGCATGACCGAGCAATAAACGGTGAAAGTACTGTAGGTCAGAAGTGTAAAAAGTGGCCTGGTCTTTAAGGGTGTTTAAGCTATAGGGGCTGAGGTGGTTAAAACGCTTAACTTATCCAGGCCATTCTGAGATAGTTTTTTCGTCACATATTGTACTTCATGACACTGGTAATATGGAGTAAAAAAAATATCTTTTTTATTTATAAAAAAATACCAAATTTGCAAAAAAAATTGAAAAATTGGCAAATTTCCAAGTTTCAATTTCTCTACTTATATAATACATAGTAATACCTACAAAAATAGTTATTACTTTACATTCCCCATATGTCTACTTCATGTTAGGATAATTTTGGGAATGACATTTTATTTTTTTATTTTACAAGGCTTGGAAGTTTAGAAGTAAATCTTGAAATTTCTCAGAAATTTTCAAAAACCAACTTTTTAAGGACCAGTTCAGGTCTGAAGTCACTTTGTGAGGCTTACATAATAGAAACCACCCAAAAATGAAACTACACCCCTCAAGGTATTCAAAACAGATTTTAAAAACATATTTAACCCTTTAGGTGTTCCACAAGAATTAATGGAAAATAGAGATACAATTTCAAAATTTCACTTTTTTGGCAGATTTTCAATTTTTATATTTTTTTTACAGTTACAAAGCAAGGGTTAACAGCCAAACAAAACTCAATATTTATGGCCCTGATTCTATAGTTTTCAGAAACACCCCATATGTGCTCGTAAACTGCTGTACGGGCACACAGCAAGGCGCAGAAGGAAAGGAATGCCATACGGTTTTTGGAAGGCAGATTTTGCTGGACTGTTTTTTTTGACACCATGTCCCATTTGAAGCCCCCCTGATGCACCCCTAGAGTAGAAACTCCATAAAAGTGACCCCATTTTGGAAACTACGGGATAAACTGGCAGTTTTTTTGGGACTATTTTAAGGGTACATATGATTTTTGGTTGCTCTATATTACATTTTTGTGAGACAAGGTTACCAGAAAAATAAATTATGAAATTTCATTTCCATTTGCCATAAACTGTTGAGGAACACCTAATGGGTTAATAAAGTTTATAAAATCAGTTTTGAATACCTTGAGGGGTGTAGTTTCTTAGATGGGGTCACTTTTATAGAGTTTATACTCTAGGGGTGCATCAGGGGTTCTTCAAATGGGACATGGTGCCAAAAAAAAGGCTATCAAAATATGCCTTCCAGAAACCGTATGGCGTTCCTTTCCTTCTGCTCCCTGCCGTTTGGACATACAGCAGTTTTCGACTACATATGGGGTGTTTCTGTAAACTGCAGAATCAGGGTAATAAATATTAAGTTTTGTTTGGCTGTTAACCCTTGCTTTATTACTGGAAAAAATTGATTAAAATGGAAAATTTGCCAAAAAATTGTTGTTTTGGCACCGTTTTTATTTTATTTTTTTGACCGTGTTCATCTGAGGGGCTAGGTCATGGAGTATTTTTATAGAGAAGATTTTTTTGGACACGGCGATACCTAATATGTCTACATTTTTAAATGTATTTAGGTTTTACACTATATTATTATTTTTTAAACAAAAAAAAAAAACATTTTAGTATCTCCATAGTCTAAGAGTCATTTTTTTTTTTTTTTTAGCCGATTGTCTTAGGAAGGAGCTAATTTTTTGCGGGATGAGAGGACAGTTTTATTGGCACTATTTTGGGGGGCATATGACTTTTTGATTGCTTGCTATTACACTTTATGTGATGTAAGGTGAGAAAAAAATACCTTTTTTAGCACAGTTTTTATTTTATTTTTTTGACCGTGTTCATCTGAAGGGTTAGGTCATTGGTTATTTTTATAGAGCAGATTCTTACAGACGCGGCGATACCTAATATGTCTACTTTTTTTATTTATTTTAGTTTTACAAAATAATATTTTAGAATTTTTTTTTGTTTGTTTTAGTGTCTCAAGTCTGAGAAACATCGGTTTTTTTTCGATTGTCAGTGGCTAAATGGAATTAAAAGTGGGGAAGGGGATTATAAATTTAGTACTCCGTGGAAGTGTGGTACTCCCTGAAGCAACCGTCAATGTAGACGCCCGGATGATCGGGGCACGTGTCACACTGAGTGGTGGTGTCCTTCCATATTCCCCTGCTGTTACACACTCTGCACTTTTTTTGGGACCGTCCATTCTTTCCAGTATGGGGGACCACACCCGGAAGCGCCTCCAGTTCCTGAGGGACTCCGGCCTGCCCTTTCCCGGTCAGAACAGATCAGGTCCTTGAGGACTGCCTCATAGAACTGAAGCAATTTCCCTGTGTTGCCAGCGCTCTGGGACAGCACAAAAGAGTTGTACCAAGTAGACTGCAACTTTTACCATGCCCGGGTTTTGCGCATGGCGTTATATGGCTTGAGGACTTGATCAGAGAGATCAACTCCTCCCATATACCGATTGTAGTTGACGATACAATCGGGCTTGAGGACCTTTGCCGTGGTACCTCGCACAGGTACAGGGGTAATGCCGTTACCGTGAATTGTGGATAGTACAAGGACATCCCTCTTGTCCTTATATCAGGCTTCCACTGGTAAGGGCACGGGTCTCACCCCTGGGGATCGGTACCTGGAGGAGGGAGACCGCATTGATTTTTTTGCACGGTCCCACAAGCGGACGTGGATCTGTCGGCAAGGGACTGGAACAAGGGGATACTAGTATAAAAGTTATCCACGTACAGGTGGTAACCCTTATCTAGCAGTGGGTGCATAAGGTCCCACACAAGTTTCCCGCTAACACCCAGAGTGGGGGGACATTCTGGGGGTTCAATACGGGAATCTCGCCCCTCGTACACACAAAACTTGTAAGTGTACCCTGAGGTACTCTCACAAAGTTTGTACAGCTTCACGCCATACCTCGCCCGCTTAGCGGGAACATAATGACGGAAAATGAGACTCCCCTTGAAAGCAAGGAGAGACTCATCAACTGCGACCTCCCTTTCAGGTACATAGGCCTCCAAAAATTTGGCCCTGAAATGATCGATGACCGGCTTTATTTTGTACAGGCGGTCATAGGCAGGATCACCTCGGGGGGGACATGCTGCGTTATCTGCATAATGCAGGCATTTCCAAATGGCCTCAAACCGGGAACGTTTCATGGCCGTACTGTAAAGTGGGGTCTGGTAGAGGACGTCCCACTCCAGTAATGTCTGAAACTGGGTTTTGTGACTAGGCCCATGTGCAGCACGAGGCCCCAAAACATCCTCATCTCGGCTGCACTGACCGGATTCCAGCCACTGGCCCTAGCCAAAAAAGAGCCCGGGTGTTGAGCAATGAACTGTTGAGCGTACAAGTTTGTTTGCTCCACCATCAGATTCACAAAGTGGTCACTGAAAAAAAGACTAAAATAGTCATATTCAGTGAAGCCCACTGTGCAAATCTGGATTCCTGGTTGACCAACAAAATCAGCAATCACAGGCTCAAAATCCTGTGGGGTACACCATGCAAGTTCACCAGTAGGGGGCTCAGGTGGACTTATCTGGTGGGCCGGAAAACTAGTACGAGCTGCTCGTACTAGTATGGGTGACAGGGTCCGCCGCCTTGGGGGCTCATTATTATCGCTAGATGATGAGGAGGACGCGGATGACAAGAGGAAAGTGGGGTCATCCTCACTGGGGCTCTCAGATTCGGAGGCAAGAAGGGCGTATGCCTCCTCGGCCGAGAACGTCCGGCGGGCCATTGGGGAGTGTGTCTGTGCGTGTGTGTGCGTGCATGGAAAGCTTTATTTTGTGTGCGTATGTGTGTGGGACGGGTGTTCACGTACTTTGCCCTACACCTAACAGGAAAAAAAAGAAACTAACAAAGAAAAATTGAAAGCCCCAAAAAGTGTAAAAAAACGAACAAAAAATGATTCAAACCTGCTGATCAGCGGTACGAAGCTGATCAGCGGTGGGGCGATGCGCTAACAGTGGCCGGACGCTAAGAGTGCCGGCCACAGTCAGCGCATGCAAAAAAAAACACTTGCGCCCCAAAAAATTTGTGTGAGGGCGGGGTTGAGTGCTGAGGAGCCCAGACACCCAATCCAGGTGCTAAACTACAATAAAAAAAAAATCTAAATTTTTCCCCCTAACTTTCCCTAACTATCCCTGCCTAATCTACCTCTTCCTTCCTCTCCCTCACTGTCCCTAAAATGCTGTTTTGTGCCTGATGGCACAAAAAACTTACTTTACAGGATCTGCAGCCAGAGGCTCCTCTCTCTACCCGCTCCACAGACGTTTATGAGCGGGGAGAGGAGCTCCGGCAATTCAAATCTGCCGCTCCGCCTGCCCACCTGCCAAGCAGGTATCTCGTAGGCATCAATCAATATTTGGTGAAAGTAGGTATATCAATCCCCTTAATCAGTATTTTGTGGAAGCAGGTATATCACAGGCCTCAATCAATATTTGGTGAAAGCAGGTATATCAAAACCCTTAATCAGTATTTTGTGGAAGCAGGTATATTGCAGCCCTCAATCAGTATTTTGTGGAAGCAGGTATATAGTGTTGAGCGAGCATGCTCGGCCGGACTGCTGTTTGGCTCGAGCATCGCTATGCTTGGCACATCCGAGTGCTCGGCCGAATACTGCAGGAGCTCGAGCACAATTTAATACATTGAAAGTCAATGGGAGACCCGAGCATCAAACCAGGCACCCCCTGCTCTGAAGAAGAGATAGTGTCTGATACGAGAAAAAAGGTTAGAAATTGATGGAAACCCCATCAAAATGGTTTGGAGACAGAATTAAGAGAATGGCTGGATGTGTCTTGAACTCCTATTATCTACGACATACAATAGACAACCACACAAAGGCTATATGTCAAAAGCCAGGTATATGCAAGCCATCAATCTATCCATGAGACAGATGACAGGCTTAGTCAGCATACCTTACAATGAGTCAGAACAGCGCCATATATTGGCTTCACAGTCTTATGACAAGACGATTACTCCTGTCATAAGACTAAGAAACTAATAGATGGAGCTGTTCATGAGTCATAAACAGCGCCATCTAATGTTTTTGTAGTCTTATGACAAGATTATTAGTGTAGCCTTTTGCATGGAAAATTAGCAATAAAAATTTGCGATTAGAATATTCGCGATCTATAGTACACTACTCATGAACAGCACCATCCATTGGTTTCATAGTCTAATGACAAGACAATTACCCTTATTCCCTCCAAGTCATAAACCTATTCTCATATAACCTGACCCCTCATGAAAAATCAGTACTAGAAAAGGGACTGTTTTTCTCCTATGTGCATTCTGGATAAGTTTGAATTCGTCAAAATACATATTTGTTTTGCAGACACCTGTGCTTCAAACTTTTATATGATCAACCGTCGATGCTACATGACCTGGCTGTGGATGAACGTGGTGCATTCATGGATCTTATGGATCTTTTAAGGGAAAAAGCGTCCGAAACAGGTAGGAGGTGTTTTACTCTGCATAAACCCTCCTCACTTACTCCTTCTTTGAACCTATTCCCTAATAGTGATGTCGCGAACGCAAATTTCTGCAAATGTTCGCGAACGGGCGAACCGCCATAGACTTCAATAGGCAGGCGAATTTTAAAACCCACAGGGACTCTTTCTAGCCACAGTAGTGATGGAAAAGTTGTTTCAAGGGGACTAACACCTGGACTGTGGCATGCCGGAGGGGGATCCATGGCAAAACTCCCATGGAAAATTATGTAGTTGATGCAGAGTTGGATTTGAATCCATAAAGGGCATAAATCACCTAGCAATCCAATTTTTTTTTTTTAACAACGTGGTTTAAAACATCCAGTGTGTGTATACGATCAGGTATGATGTTGTATCGATCAGGTAGTGTAAGGGTTACGCCCACTTCACAGACATTGACAGACCAAACTCCCCTTTTAATGCACCGCAAACAGTCCATTTGCCCAACCGCAAACTCCCCATTTGTTCAAGGTTGGATACCAAGCTAGCCATGTCCCGTTGATGTCATTGAAGGTTTCTTCCTCCACCCAGCCACGTACAACACCAAGGGTCCCGGAAAGGTGAATTGAATAGATTTTTCGAACGGGGAGATGGTTAAAAAAACGCTGGCTCCCTCCCCTTTGTTTGAATCCACGGTCACTGCGTCTGTGCCGTGCAATTTACTGCCCCACCCGATATGAGTGGTATTTTCTGTAGTTCTTTCTTCTCATCAGTTTAACCCCTGTTACGTCCCCAATCTGGGGTCAATTTATTAAATAGATTTTTCGAACGGGGAGATGGTTAAAAAAATGCTGGCTCCCTCTGTCACGGCTGTAAGTGAGCAACTAGAGCATACACAGAAAATAGACCCAAACTAGGGAGGATAAAGGGTGACCCCTGTCAGACCCTCAAAGCTTTCCCTATGCTGCTAAGCACATACCCGGATCCTAATGGTGGAACGAGGCATGCCCGCGTACCTAAGACTGATGACCACTGTAACCCCTACAATAGTGGAAGGGGCACGGCCACCGGGGCCCTGCTCAGTATATGGAGGGAACCGTGGTCGCCTCGGATCCGGTCAGAAAACAAACAGATACAGTACAATGTCTGCACACTTAGCTGAAGGTGCTGCGGCAGCAGAGAAGACGGATCCAAAGACAGGTGGCAATATCCGGAGTACTTGCTGCAGCAGAACAAAGGTCCAGTGAAAAGATAGCATACAAGTGAAGATACTCAAGCAAGAGCTACAACTCAAATGAGAAATATAATCCACACTCTACAAAAGGAGGAGGGGTGATTTAAAGGCAGAGAAATCAAACATAGGAGGAACAGCTGGAAGGAAGGAAACAAAAAGTAATGACCTCATCCCAGGGGCGGAGAAACAGAGCAGTGAGAACTCCTCCAAGCTCTGGTAGTAACATCATCACAGGGGTGGAGAAACAGAGCTGTGAGAACGTCTCAAAGCTCTGGTAGTGACAGTACCCCCCCCTCTACGGGTGGACTCCGGACACCCAGGACCCACCTTCTCAGGATGAGCCCTATGAAATGCCCTGATGAGGCGAGTGGCTTTAATGTCCGACACCGGAACCCACATCCTCTCCTCAGGACCATAACCCCTCCAATGAACGAGGTACTGAAGAGAACCGCGGACAATGCGAGAGTCCACAATTCTGGAAACCTCAAACTCCAGATTGCCATCAACCAAAATCGGAGGAGGAGGCAAAGAGGAGGGTACCGTGGGCTGGACATATGGTTTTAAGAGAGATCTGTGAAATACATTATGTATCTTCCAAACCCGTGGAAGATCAAGACGGAAGGCAACAGGATTGATGACTGACAAGATTTTATAAGGCCCAATAAACTTGGGACCCAATTTCCAGGAGGGAACCTTCAGTTTAATATTTCTTGTAGACAACCACACCAGATCACCCACATTCAGGTCCGGACCAGGCACACGTCTCTTATCAGCCACACGCTTATACTTCTCACTCATCTTTCTAAGATTACTCTGAATCTTTTGCCAAATGGTAGACAAAGACGAGGAAAATCTCTCCTCCTCAGGTAAACCAGAAGGAGCCCCTCCCGAGAATGTCCCAAACTGTGGATGGAACCCATATGCACCAAAGAATGGTGACTTATCAGAAGATTCCTGACGACGGTTGTTCAGAGCAAACTCAGCAAGAGGGAGAAATGAACACCAATCCTCCTGATTCTCTGCCACAAAACAGTGCAAATATGTCTCCAGTGCAAATATGTCTCGACTGCGGGTGAAAAGCATAAGAGAAGGACAGCCGAACCCCCAGGCGAGAACAGAAAGCCTTCCAAAATCTGGACACAAACTGTGTGCCTCTATCGGAAACAATATCAGAGGGAATGCCATGCAACTTAACAATATGGTCGACAAAAGCTTGCGCCAACGTTTTAGCATTGGGTAAACCAGGGAAAGGTACGAAATGAGCCATCTTGCTAAAACGGTCCACCACCACCAGGATCACCGACTTCCCTGAGGAACGAGGAAGATCCGTGATAAAGTCCATGGACAGGTGTGTCCAAGGACGGGAAGGTATGGGTAACGGGAGAAGGGAACCTGAAGGCCGTGAACGAGGGACCTTAGCGCGAGCGCACGTCTCACAAGCAGCCACAAAACCCTCCACCGACTTACGAAGAGCCGGCCACCAAAATCTCAGAGCAATGAGATCTACCGTGGCTCTACTCCCGGGGTGACCAGCAAGAACAGTATCATGATGCACCTTGAAGAGTTTGTGACGTAGCTCAGGAGGCACAAACAACTTCCCAGAAGGACAACGGGCAGGTGCCTCAGTCTGGGCAGCCTGGACCTCGGCCTCCAAATCAGAATATAGAGCAGAAACAACTACCCCCTCCGCCAAAATGGGACCCGGGTCCTCAGAGTTTCCTCCTCCCGGAAAACAGCGAGAGAGAGCATCAGCCTTCACATTTTTGATCCCAGGGCGGAATGTAACGACAAAATTGAATCTGGAGAAGAACAGAGACCATCTGGCCTGTCTCGGATTCATACGCCTGGCCGACTCCAAGTATGCCAGATTCTTATGGTCGGTAAAAACGGTGATAGGGTGCCTGGCCCCCTCCAACCAATGGCGCCATTCCTCGAAAGCCAACTTGATGGCCAACAACTCCCTATCTCCCACATCATAGTTTTTCTCTGCCGGGGAGAGTTTTTTAGAGAAAAAGGCACAGGGTCGCCATTTGGCAGGAGAAGGGCCCTGGGACAAAACCGCACCCACACCCACCTCGGAAGCATCCACCTCAACAATAAAAGGTAAGGAAACATCGGGATGCACCAAGACGGGAGCAGACGCAAAACTCTCTTTAATCTTAGAAAAAGCTGCAAGCGCCTCCTCCGACCAAGAGGAAAAATCCGCCCCCTTTTTTGTCATGTCAGTGAGGGGTTTGACAACAGAGGAATAATTCAAAATGAACTTTCTGTAATAGTTCACAAAACCCAGAAAGCGCATCAATGCCTAATGATTCTCGGGAAGCTCCCACTCAAGTACAGCACGGACCTTCTCCGGATCCATGCGAAAACCAGAAGCAGAGAGGAGAAAACCCAGAAATTGAATCTCTGATACCATAAAAACACATTTCTCCAGCTTGGCGTACAATTTATTTTCCCGCAGAATCTGCAGAACCTGAAAAAGATGATCCTGATGGGTCTGAACATCAGGGGAAAAAATCAAAATATCATCAAGATACACCAATACAAATTTCCCCATTAAATGGTAGAAAATACTGTTAACAAAATGCTGAAAGACGGCCGGAGCATTCATCAGGCCGAAAAGCATAACGAGATTCTCGAAATGCCCGTTAGGGGTATTAAAGGCCGTTTTCCATTCATCCCCCTCTCTGACCCTGACCAGGTTGTACGCGCCTCTCAAATCCAATTTGGAAAAAACCTTGGCCCCAACAATTTTGTTGAAGTGGTCCGGGATCAGAGGAAGGGGATAGGGATCGCGAATCGTGATACGGTTCAGCTCCCTAAAATCTAGGCAAGGTCTCAGAGAGCCATCTTTTTTTTTAACAAAAAAAAAACCCAGCGGCAACAGGTGATTTTGAGGGACGAATATGCCCCTTATCGAGACTCTCGGAGATATAGGTTCGCATTGCGATTCTTTCCGGTTGTGAGAGATTGTAGAGGCGTGCTTTTGGCAGCTTGGCGCCGGGAATGAGGTTAATGGGACAGTTAAACTCCCGGTGAGGAGGTAGCTCCTGAACACCGCTCTCGGAAAACACGTCCGAGAAATCAGAGAGAAATGATGGCACAGTTTTAGTAGACACCTCTGCAAAAGTCGCTGTGAGACAATTCTCTCTACAAAAGTCACTCCACTCATTTATTTGCCTTCCTTGCCAATCAATAGTGGGGTTATGTCTAGTGAGCCAGGGTAACCCCAAAAGTAGAGGAGAAGGCAATCCGTTAAGGAGACAAAACAAGATATATCCT